>NC_082387.1:25175284-25206154 GCF_031168955.1 Gadus macrocephalus
GTGTAGAGGTGGTGGTGTTGTGTAGAGGGGGTGGTGTTGTGTAGAGGTGCTGGTGTTGTGTGGAGGTGGTGTTGTGTAGAGGTGCTGGTGTTGTGTAGAGGTGCTGGTGTTGTGTGGAGGTGCTGGTGTTGTGTAGAGGTGCTGGTGTTGTGTGGAGGTGCTGGTGTTGTGTGGAGGTGGTGGTGTTGTGTAGAGGGGGTGGTGTTGTGTAGAGGTGCTGGTGTTGTGTGGAGGTGCTGGTGTTGTGTGGAGGTGGTGGAGGTGCTGGTGTTGTGTAGAGGTGGTGGTGTTGTGTAGAGGTGGTGGTGTTGTGTGGAGGTGCTGGTGTTGTGTAGAGGTGCTGGTGTTGTGTAGAGGTGCTGGTTTTGTGTAGAGGTGCTGGTGTTGTGTAGAGGTGGTGTTGTGTAGAGGTGGTGGTGTTGTGTGGAGGTGCTGGTGTTGTGTAGAGGTGCTGGTGTTGTGTGGAGGTGCTGGTGTTGTGTAGAGGTGCTGGTGTTGGGTGGTGTTAACACCACAGGCGGTGTGAGGACCGAGGTGTCTCAGGGCTCTGCTGGACTGCAGCCGGTGTGTCGCTGAACAAATGTTTTCCTCTGTTCCTTAGATCAGTCCTCAGAGAGCAGCACAGGTCGATGGCCGCCCGATGCTAACAGCATTACCCTGGGCAGCGATTGGCCGACACCAGCGGAGGCTCCGATTGATCCGGCAGCTCTCTGCCACGCTGGATCAGCTCTCCTTCATTGGTGGAGGAAATATTGATATTGGCCGATATCGGCTGTTGGAAACGCGCCTTATGGGAGAGCAGCACGGGGTAACTGATGGAGTATTTTAAGGGCTTCTATGTTTTGTCTCTGGGGTTTTAAATTTATGTTTAATGCGATTTCCCGATGTTTCTGTTTGAAGAGTCAGCAGTCCCGGAGGGTGTTCGTAGCTCTCAGTCCACCAGCTCCCCCCCCCCCCCCCCACCCCCCTTTCCTACCTTGAGATGAGTGCAGGGAGCAGGATCAATACACCATTTGACTCTTATATGTTAACTGCTCATGCTGCGCCGTGATCGAACGACTGAATGGCTAACTTCAGGAGCGCTGTGTTGTGCACTTTATCCATTAGCCCAGCCCGGGCATTTAAGAAGTTATGTCCTTGTTATGACATCGTGTCTCTCTTACTCAAGCCACTTATCGTTTGGTTTTTGTAGAGAAACCAAGCGACCAATCACAGCGCCCTCTGTTGGCGAGGCAGCTCTGTACCTCTGATTCCCGCTCGGATTTCAATTAAGACCGGAGAGAACCCGATCTTACCGTCTGGTTCACAATAGAATAAACGAGACACTGAGCTCCACCCAGACCGTTAGGGTTGATGCAGAACCTCAGCAAGAGCCTTTCCCTGCAGGGGAAGAGGCCTCAGGATCAATACTCGTTAACTCCCCAGCAGGCCAAAGCCCCCCACAGCCGCTAACAAATCCACCGGTTCCCACAACAAGCCTCCTGCGCCCGTCCGCGTCTCCACGAGTGAAACCGTCCCACGATGTAACCCTCCACTCCGTCACTGTAGAAGGCAATCGGCAGTTGTGGTGCTGTGGTCTGTTAGCCAGAAACCCTCTGGGGAGTCGCACTGGGAACTGTTTGGAGGAGGGCAGGGCCTGTCCGTGTGATGCACCATCCGTCGATCACCGTACATCACTTTATCACGAAGGTCACGTATCAGGAAGATCACGCAGTTCACAAAGAAGATCACGTAGATCAAGAAGATCACGTAGATCACAAAGAGGATCACATAGATCACGAACTTCAAGTGGATCATGTGGATGACGTAGATCAAGAAGATCACAATGATCCCGTAGATCCCGTACATATAGATCAGGAAGATCGCATAGATCACGTAGAGGACGTAGATCAAGAAGATCACTAAGATCAGGAAGACCAGGTAGATCCCGCAGGTCCTCATGGGACGCAGACGACCTCGTAAACCGCGGTTGGCGCGATGTGTCGGTGGATGCTGAACATGAATTATCAATGAAGAGGGTGAATAACGAGGGTGAACCACCGTGGCAGATGACTGCCGGTTGCGGGTCGTTTGAAGAAGCCGTTGGTTTTATCTGTGATGCCAAACCTCTTTGTTGTGTTGTGTTCCTCAGTGTTTTGTTTTGTTGTCTTAACAGACGGATTTGGGTCCAAAGCGTCGGCCACGCCCATCCTTTAGTCTGGATGCATCCTGTGTCTGTTTCCTTATTCTGGGTTTGGAACAAAGACCCAGACAGCCGTGACGTGACATCGGGCCTCTCAACAGTTAGTCATGCGTCTGGAGTTCCAGGAATAGAGAGATGGCGGGCCTATTCCGAGTGAGCAGGTGCATCGATGGCGTTGATGCTGAATACTGCAGACACAGAAAACTGTCAGGATCTTGGAAGAGAAATATATAAAAATGCAATGTCTCCTTTTTGCCATCCTTTTTCTTTGGATCCAGAATGATCCTTTCTAAAATATTTAATTATTATTCACATTCTCATTTCATATTTCATTATTATTCATATTTTATCAAATAGATATTTGGTAGTAAAATGACAGTTGGACGTCACAGCAAAGACATTGCCCAAACTGAGTTTAACATCACTTGATCACAAAGCCTCAATACAAAAAAATGCAACTGGTCAGAAAGATCCCTGATCACCAATAACAAACGTCAAACTCATACGCATAAAACATCAGCAGTTTCATTGTTTCTGTGTGTGTGTGTGTGTGTGTGTGTGTGTGTGTGTGTGTGTGTGTGTGTGTGTGTGTGTGTGTGTGTGTGTGTGTGTGTGTGTGTGTGTGTGTGTGTGTGTGTGTGTGTGTGTGTGTGTGTGTGTGTGTGTGTGTGTGTGCGCGTCGATCCAGGCATGCCGCAGGGCGCGCGCTGACAGCGGTGATGTAGTGCAGGGAGGTCTGGCGTCTGAAGACCCTTTCCATCTCGCGCCGGGCTCCTCCCCTGCACCCCCCGGAGCCGGAGGGGTCCATCCCGCTGAGACAAGCACTCTGCTGCTCATCTGCAGGATATTAGCGCAGCCCCGGGTTATTCATAGACCATCAAACTGTATCTGCGCCCGGGAAACGCTGAGCACTGTGCGAATATCAATTCAATTAGCCCGGCGTGCCTGTTGCAGAGCTGAGCTTTATCACGAGGAGACGCCACCGGGGTGCATGTGAAACGAACGCACACAGCAGCCAGTGCACGTGCACGTACACAATGTAAACTACAACACAAACAGGCACAAAAACACACGCGCGCAGATGCGCACCGAGATATGCGCGGAACACAAACAGGCACGAACGCACACACACACACACACACACAATATGCACTCCAACTCACCCACACTCACTGAAACACGCAAACACACGCACACACAATATGCACTCCAACTCACACACACACACACACACACACACACACACACAGTATGCACTCCAACTCAAACACGCACACACACACACACACACACACACACACACACACACACACACACACACACACACACACACACACTGACACACACACCCATGTGTCCATAAAGACTATTTTACCTTCACATCTGATAAGCATACATCATTAACTGCTGTAATACGTAAGAAATGATGCAGAACACTCGTTACTCTGACATTTATTACAGTGATTCGGTTCCCGTCATGTCGGTAACTTGATAGAAATATTTCATGCGCACGGCTCCATCGCTAGTAGCAACGGAGACGTGGTCAAACTCTGGGTTACGGTTCAACGGTAAACTGGTTTCCCAGAGTTTGAAACAAGGAGCACTTTGTGTGAGTCCGTCTGCCAAGTCCCCTGTTGTTCACGTTTGAAAGGCTTGCCTCCGTGTTGCCTTTCAGTGCCCTTCAACTAGGCCAGCACCTCTCTGACCAAATGGGAGCGCAGCTAGCAGGCGTAGCTTTAGCACACACTGTCTCTTTGGTAGCCTACTGGCACGATATCTTGCAATATTTAGCATTTGAGACAAAACATTGAAACAACAAAGTTAACCAAACATGTATTTGTTATTTTTAGTCGTTATAATATATATTTTATATGTCGTTTTATTTAGTTTAGCATTAAATAAAGTTGTTAGTAAACTATGAGTTTTATAAAAACAGCCTATATACATGAAAGTGTGTAATGTAGACTTTGAACATTAAAAACACTTTAAGCATTTAGCAGCAAACACAGAGAAATTGCATCAACGCCAAATAAAAAGCTAGGATCTCGATGGACGGCTAAAAAAAAGTGCAAAAAAGATGTAGATCCGCTTTACCTAGAAACTCCACGAAACACATGGTGCATCATGACGACAACGCACCAAAAACAACCAAACCCCAAGAAACAAAACCCCGGTCTACTCCGGGTGGACGCAGACCGCCACGTTCTTGTGCCTCTCCCAGTAGTGCGACTCCTCGGGGAAGCTCCAGGCGGCCGTGCTCTCCTTGTGGCGGCTGACGGCGTGCACCACGAACCCGCCCAGCTGCTTCTCCAGGACCTCCACCACGGCCTGGGCGTTCCCCTTCCTGCCCGGGCCCTCCATCAGCTGCTGGATCAGGTCTCGGGGAACCTTCTGGGGAGCGGGCCCCTCGCGGTAGGAGACCACCAGGTTGACGTTGTTCACCTGGAGCACCTCGAACCAGTTCCGACCGGCCACGTGGTGGAAGTGCTCCCCGGCCCTCCACTTGCGGTAGGTGCTCCCCGCGTGGTTGATGACCCTCACGGACCAGCTCACCCAGTCGTACTTCCCCGCCAGGAACTCCCGCAGAGCCTGGGCGACGTCCGGGAGCTCCTGCCCGTCTCTCTCCTTCAGCAGCCGCTCTGCGTCCGTCTGGGCCTGCTCGGGGAAGGCCGCCACGCACGCCTCGATGGCGGCCTTCATCTTGGACTCCACCTGGTCGACGCGGCCGCTCCAGTCCTGGATCTTCTCGTCCTCCTCGTCCTCCCGGGTGAGGGCGCAGTGGCCCAGCAGAGCGATCAGACCCAGGCAGAAGAGCTCCTTCAGCCTCACGCAGAAGTCCTCCAGGAGACGCCGGTTCCTCGAGACGTACCTGGGACAAGGCAGGAGAACAAGGTCATCGCTGGGTTTGTTCAGAACGAGTGATAACTAAGTGTTGAATCCTAGATCGGCGCCGTTGGGTTACATTTGCACTTACATTTATGGCATTTAGCAGACGCTTTTATCCAAAGCGACTTACAGTAAGCACATTTGTCAGAAGAAGGAGAAAACAACAATATATCGCTGTCGGTACAGTAAGGATGTTCATAGAACCACGTTCCAAGCACTAACCATCGCTAGGTTAACCCATTCCCCGTACACAGCAAAGATAGCTAGGATAAGACGCTACACAATGCTAAGTACTGTTTTTAGGGGCCAGGACGTTCAACATACAATAAGTGCGTGCGGTTAATGGTAGGAGGCTTCACCTAACCCTCATAGATCAGATAATCAGGAAACACATGAAGAGGGACCGTCACCTCTCCACCACGTCGAGGACCGACTCCCCGAAGCTGTTGAGCCCCATCACCGCCTCGTACAGCACATAGAGGTTCTTCTCCCCTCCGGTCCGGGCGAAGTGCTCCCGGAACAGCCGGGTCTTCACCGCGTGGAACTCCGGCTTGGCCTCCAGGATGTCCATGTACTTCCTGAACTGGTTCCTGACGTTCTCCTCCACGCCGAAGTAGTGCGCGTCCAGCCGGCTCTTCCGCAGCTCCCCGTCGATGTCGTCCAGCTGGCCCGAGAGCACGTCCAGCCGGTTGCGCACGGTGAGGAACTGCTCCTTGACGTAGAAGACCTCCTTGCTCTGGACGTTGTGGAGCGCCAGGCGCAGCACGGGGGCGGCGGCCGTGCACAGCGGGAGGAGCTCGCCCACCGCGCTCGCCAGCACCTCGGCACCGCGCTCAAACATCTCCATGGCCGCCTCGATGGCCTCCTTCTTCTGGGCCACGGCCCTCTCCAGGGGGGCGCTCATGGTCTGATGGGGAGGGGGGGAGGGAGGGGGAGGGAGAGAGGGAGAGAGGGGGGGAGGGAGGGAGGGAGAGAGAGAGAGAGAGAGAGAGAGAGAGAGAGAGAGAGAGAGAGAGAGAGAGAGAGAGAGGAGATAAAGAGAAAGAGAGAGAGAGGGGGGGGAGAGGGGGAGGTGGGGAAGGGACAGAGAGAGAGAGAGGAGAGAGAGAGAGGAGATAAAGAGAGAGAGAGAGAGGGGGGAAGGGACAGAGAGAGAGAGAGGAGATAAAGAGAGATGGAGAGGGGGGGGGGGGGGGGGTAGTTAAACCCAAATCTCTTTTTTTCAGTTGAAAACTGTCCAGCTTGGTCTCATAGATTGTTGATGAACTTTTCTGCGTCATTATTGTCTAAAGCGTATAACGTGGTCAAAGAGAAACATTATCCGTAAAATACAAGAACTCTGCTACTTCTGAATGAAATTATGCTTTTCCAGAGTAACAGTTGACTATCGAGTGACAGCAGTAGTTTCACTGGCTGCAATTGCCTCTTTATCACCTCAATTCTTTCTGAAACCTTCAAGACTGTACACGACTGCTCGGATCACATTCTTCAACTCGGAGCGGGAAGATCCTCAGATGAAACGGAGGCTTGTTTAGCCTTCAAGGAGGCAGCTAGGGTGACAGTATCGGAAGGATACGCAAGGACATAGTGAGGACATTGGGGTTCGAACCAAGAACCTTTCAGCTGGGGGACGACTAAAACTGAATGGGCTTTGAACAAAAGACGAGAGTGTCCTGAGAACAAAGGTGAGCACCTCAGGGGAGACGACATAATACCCGACGTGCAGCCTCTCCGGGGGTATGGCGAGGTATGTCTGGTCTCGGAGGGAGCAGATCCTGTTATTCAGGACGAGCTTGATCTCAGCAGGCTTCAAGTGAACGGTTTCCCGTCCACAACGGAGTCCTCACAAATGACGCCGTACGTATATGTTCCTGTCTTCGTTAGAAAGGGGGTCGTCGTCTTTATGAAAATCAACGCTTGCTAGGATTGTGTATCAATAATCAAGGTTGTAAAATCGAGTCTTTCTTTGTATTGCACTGATTGGTCTGTGTATAAAATGTGTTGTAGAATGCTTCTGCTTATAATACATACTTACACATCATACATTACATTATTGTGGGAATAATTATGATAGGCCTACTTTGTTATTGTTATGATGAACAATTAACCAGAATGTGGTCTCTTTTCAAAGGGAATAGAGTAGCTTTGATTATTCAGAGTTCTTAGATTAATGGTTTATGTTATATGTTATTAGTTGTGAAATGATTAATGATTATTATGAACTGATTATTGTCTTTGATTGATTGATTTGAGCCGAAGATCAGGCTATGGCCCCAAAGGGATGGAGGATGACGGCAGATGACGGCCTGAGCTCGACATCAGTAAATACGACACACACGCCCTTGAGTTTGTTTACTAGTCATGGTGCACAGAGGCCACACCAAGGCCGCGCGGTGTTTAGAAATCCCTCCTCATCCTCGTCTGCGACCCCCGCTCCCATCTGATCGGACGCGCTCCGCACAGGATGCGCAGAGCAGAGATAGTGCGTCAGGGAATCAAGTTTGTTCCGCAATATTATATGGAATGGAAACGAGACCAACAACATTTGATGATAACACACAGATCGTGTTTTTTTCTCAGTTTCTCGAATACACAACAGCAAAAGCACCATGGATTCAAAGAAAGATAAATAAACAAGTACAGACCATGGTGAGCTGATGTGTGTTAGAAAACAACTCATGACAAAAGTCATGCGCACTGAGGAGGAATGCATCCTTTACGCATGGATTCCGCACGGACACACCTCATGTGTTGATGGATGTGGACTAGGATGTGGACGAACCCGCTCGTCTCTGTACCTCAGGCTGACGGCTCCTGTCCTTTACGCCCGGCCGGATCCAGCAGCGGCTACGATGGAGTTTTTTTCTTCTTATCTGGTGAGTTGGTGGAGATTCCCACGGTTCTCGTTCTGTCAGTGTGGGTGGAAAAGATTAGAAAAATATCCACAGCGAGGGGAGGTGCGCACTGAGGTTCTGCAATCAGTTTGTTCTGTGCTGCGAGGAGTGGAGTGGGGGGGGGGGGGAGGAGAGAGAGAGAGAGAGAGATGAGAGAGAGAGAGAGAGAGAGAGAGAGAGAGAGAGAGAGAGAGAGAGAGAGAGAGAGGGAAGAGAGAGAGAGAGAGAGAGAGAGAGAGAGAGAGAGAGAGAGAGAGGAGAGAGAGGAGAGGAGAGAGAGAGATGGGAGAGAGAGAGGAGAGAGAGAGAGAGAGAGAGCGCGCGTGCGCGCGAGCTGGGGGGGGGGGTGTTAGGAAGAAAATAGGTGTGTGAGGCAGGATTCAGGTCGGAGAGGCTGAATTCAGTTTATTCGACAGAATGTTTCTTTATTTAATGCGGTCGGCAAAGTGTGACCATTTGGACTTTTATACCGACGGTGAGATGGGCTCTAAAATACCCATGAGCTATGGGTAATATATTTTGTACAGTATGGGATTTGGTGAGTGACCATTTGCGCATTTGGTTTACTACGCATTATTTATTAATGTTCCCTCGGATGCCCTCCTCTGAAGGTTTGGAAACGAACGCAGATGAATCTGTGAGGTAAGATGAATTCATCATGTCTGTTTTTTGGGTATTTGGGTGTATTTCTATATCAAAGCATTTCATATTCAGTCGTATTATTCTTACTCCCGGATCATTGTTGGGGGAATTACGCACACTTTAAATGGCCTATTGAATTTATATCACACATAGGCCTATGAAGGCAACATTAATTTTTAAGGAAGATCTATTTAGAAATGTGGGGATTTTTTACAAGGTAAGAATATGGTGCAAAATACCTATCATATAATGTACAATGGTACAAAGGTGAGATGGTTTTGGGGGTCTCTGATCTCTGAAATGATCGAATGAGGGTCGTAGTGTTCTTCCGAAGCGGACAAGCGCACGAGAGCGTTAGACAGACCATCTCTCCATGTAGGCGTTGTTGTTGTTTTTTGTTGTTTTTATTAAATTATTATTATGTATTAATTGATCAATTATATAAGTCGATGGGTAATCTAATTCCCGCGTGCTTTCTTCCAATTGAATTCTGTTAACTGAGATCCATGACGTCGCGCCTCGACCGCGTTGGGGGAGAATGACGCACCTGGTGTAAAGCGCAGGTAAGACATATTTACCCGTTTCCTATACGGCCTGTCGTTTGGTTTTAAATGTCGCCACTGCAGAGAAGTGGTCCATCGTGCTGACGATCTTTAGACTTTACCAGTTTTTCTGGACGTTGAATGAGGGACACACCAGAGGCGCTGAACCTGTTTTTATTATTTTGATTCTTACCACCCAGTAGGCCCTACTACAGCTTATCTAAGAGGATTTGCACCAAGGATTCGCCGAATGTTGATCATTTACGCAAACGTAGCACAGCGTTCGGAGCACTGTTTCGCACAGGGAGTTTAGGGAACAGTAGCGCTTCTGAGCGCTCAGGCGCCCCGACAGCGCTGTGGTGTTCAACCAGTTGGTCCGTGGCGCACTCTGGTGGACGGCTTCTGAACAACAGGGTCTCCGCCCCTTGTATAAATCTCAATGCGAAATTATATTTCCTACATTGATAATAGGTATACTCTGTGAATTCCTGATGAATCAATAATCCTAAATTGTCAAGAGAAAATATGTTAAATCTAAAATAATATAAACTGATATTCTCGTCACAATTCGTGTAGATAACAATTTATAAGATTATATAAGCATTTAGAAAATAGGTCTAGCGAATCGAAATGATAATACAGGCTTAGGCATACTTGTAATTCAAACTCCCAAAAAATCCCAGCAGGGACAACAAGTTTAGCTACTATTACTTGTGATGTGAAGACAGAAAACTGAACGCAGGCGATTGATACGGCGATTGGATTAGCTTTTTGGTTTGGTAAATATTGTATCAAAATGGGCCATGGGCCTTAAAAAGAAATCCAGAAATAGATATTTATTACACTATTAGATCGAAACGAGATATGGCGTAAGATGTAACGGTTGATCAAACTCTGTCTATAATTATAGTGGTCCCAGGGGACGTCGCCAGGCGACATTCCTAGAAGTCCTAGAACGAGACGCATAGGTAACACATGGTGGCGCCATTTCTTCAATAAACTCAAATCTCTGAAGAAAATGGAAAACCAGAAGGCCTATATACGTTACTTCAAAAAGTCATCCAGTCTGTTGTGTTATACTGTTTATTCATGGGGCTGCGTACAACAAGTGCAACAAATATCATAAAAAATATAATAATGAATATTCACCAACATGGCATTTTCAACAAAACAAAGAGGTTCATAACTTATTCCCCCATCCTAATAGCGTTGTAACTATGTCAACAGCTAATGCACTTTAGTTAACTTGTATATGTATATAACTTTATGTATTCAAAAAAATCGATTTGAATCCAATCATTTGGCATGTGTTGAATTGTAGCTGTCTCAAATATAAACCAGTAACAAACGTGTTCTTTAATGACCCGATCCTTTGTGTTCATGAACAATAAAAAATAAAAGACAACAAAATAAAAGCGGTTGAAAAAAGACGAGGATATTTAAACGTTAGACCTCTGCAGTTACACGTGTATATAAAAGTATCATATATCTATTGACGGAAAAGTGTCGAAGTGCTGCCATGAACTGGCTGAATAAGTTTGGGAATATATCTTTTCCTTTGCGATGTCGGGTTATGTATCGTTTGGTCAAAGCGAAGTCCTACACTCAACCGCCACCTGAGGGCGCTAAACCCCGCTTCGTTCAAGTCAGGGGGAAAGAAAGCCAGAGTATACATGATGCAGTTGAAGAGAAGCTACGTAGTCCACATCTCCGACCCCCCCCCCCCCCCCCCCCCTCCTAGAATATAGAGAAGCAGACCAGCGGATAGAGAGAGAGGAGGCCCCAGCACGCCTTCACGTCTCCACGGAGACCACCTCAGGTTGACATCCTGCTCGCACAGGAGAGGACAACCGCAGGGGACTGAGAGAAGCGCAGAGAGAGAGAGAGAGAGAGAGAGAGAGAGAGAGAGAGAGAGAGAGAGAGAGAGAGAGAGAGAGAGAGAGAGAGAGAGGGGCCGGGACAGGTAGAAGCCAAGCACAGTTCCTAGCAGGGGAAAATCCCAGACGACGAGACGAGAGGACCGCCTCCTCCTCCGCCTCCTCCTCCGCCTTCTCCTCACTTGCACTTGCTAAGCGCCTCCTGCATCTTCGCCTGCACGTGCTTCATGTTCTCGGCCCACTCCTCGCCCAGGGACTCCTCGTCGTCGCCGATGACGGCGGCGTAGCCCATGAGGGCGATGAGGCCGATGCAGAACAGGTAGGTGAGCCGCGTGCACAGGTTCTCCATGGTGGCGCGGTCGTAGCCCGAGCAGCGCAGGTACACCTCCAGGACGGGCCGGCTGAACAGCTTGGTCTTGCCCACCACGCCCTCGTACAGCGTGTGCAGGTTCTGGTCGCCCAGCTCGTTGCCGTAGCCCTCCTCGAAGTCGTCCTTGCGGCGCTGGCGAGCGCCCGCGGGCGCCTCCACGAACTTCATGTAGAGGCGGAACTGGTGGCGGAGGTTCTCCTCCACGCGGCCGTACTGGCCGTCGAGCGTCTCCTTCCTGATGCGCAGCAGCGCGTCGCGGTTCTGCTGGGTGATGGCGTCCAGGGACCGGTTGACGGTGCCGAACTCGCGCTTCAGGGTGCGGATGTCCTCGTCGTCCACCTGGTGGAGGACCACGCGGATCAGCGAGCCCGCCACGCCGAAGATGGGGTTGACCACGGCGGCGGCCGACGAGATGCACGCCACGCACTCCAGCACCTTGATCAGCCCCTGCTTCAGCTTGGCGCGGTCCTCCAGGATTTCCTCCGACATGGTGGTGGCTGGTGGGTGGAGGGAGGGGGCGGAGTCAGGGTGGGGGCGGAGTCAGGGTGTGGCGGTTTCTCGTTGGGATGGGATGGACTGGAGCTACGGAGGGATGGGTGAGAGAGGGAGAGAGAGAGAGAGAATCCAAACATTAAAACAGAGTAGTTCCCCCACTTCAAAGTAAGAAGCTGATAATTATGATGAAGAAACAGAATCGCTCCTTTAACCCTTTTATAAACCTCTTCCATTGTTATTGATTTAGATTGACTAAACCGCCATCAGTGTAGTTCCAGGCTAAAATACGACCCTTTTTTCAAGATTATTGAAAGAATATTGGCATGACAACTGGATGAATTCGATTTTAGTATCAGAGATCAACCCAAATTCAGATCCATGATGACATGTTTCATCCATGTTTTTTATATTTTGAACCCTTGAAATTGTCCTTACTATTATTTGACATTGTGTAGAAGGAAGGAATAATTCACTCAAAACATGACAGCAAAAATATTTATTAAAGATCAACCAGGAATGCTTTGAAAATATAAATTAATAAGAAAATATATAATATAATAACAAGTAAACAAGTAACAAGTACATGATAAGACAAGATTCTTTGTTCAAATATTCCTGCCAGAGTTAGCATCGGCGTTAGCATCGGCGTTAGCATCAACGCTAGCATCAACGCTAGCATCAACGTTAGCATCAACGCTAGCATCAATGTTAGCTTCAGCGCTAGCATCAGTGCTAGCATCAGCGCTAGCTACACGCGCGCAGCACTTCCTCCACCCTCGCCCGCACCTCCTCCACCCTGGGCGCCCACTTCCGCTCCACCTGCTCCAGGTCGTCCTCGGTTACGGCCGTGTATGCCGCCAGCGCCGCCAGGCCCATGCCCAGCACGCCCAGCAGGTGGGCGCACCTGGTCTCCATGGCGACCCTGCTCCCGCCGCACAGCTCCCGGTGGACCTCCAGGAGGGGCCGGCCGAACACCAGGCCCCGCCCCCCGCCGACCACGCCCCGGTACAGCACCTCCAGGCCCAGCTCGCTCTTCTCCCGCTCAAACGCCTGGCGGAACTCTCGGGCGCGGGCGCGGGCGTGGGCGTGGGCGGGGGCGTGGCCTCCCGCCGGCGTCAGGGCGCGGCAGGCGGCGGCGTACTGGCGCCGGATGGCCGCCTCGCGCTCGCCGTAGGTGGCGCTGAGCTCGTCCAGCCACGCCCGCTCCAGGGCCTGCCGGTCCACATGGCGGGCCGCGCCCCTTGGCTCCAGGCCCACAGCGCCCCCGGTGGGGTCAGGAGGAGGAGGAGGAGGAGCGCGGGGGTACGAGGGCGTCATGAGGGGGAGGGGTGGAGGATGGAGGAGGAGGAGGCTGTAGATGGGGGGGGGGAAGCAGGACGGATGTTTGGGTTGAAGCGAGGCCTTTAGTGAGGTTGTTGACGTCGGTCCCCTAGGAGAGAGAGAGAGACAGGTTATTGATATACATGTATTGTTTTTATCGTGGGAACATTGATTTTATAAGCGATATTGTTGTTCTCAAAAGCATTTTATAACAAAAAAAACGAAAAACATTACAGAAATGTAAAAAACTTAATAGGGCTTTCAACTTAAAAAATATAAAAACATCCACAAACCTCAAAAAGGTATAAGCTATATATAGTATGCTATCCTCAAAAATATTCTCAATATTCAAAGTAAAATGATATAATGATAAATATATAAAATGTATATAGAACCAAAAAGGTGAAGCTAGAATGAGTGAGTGAAGACTCTTACCGTGTGAAACAGCAGACGACTGAGCACTTGTCCTTGTGTGACAGCTGCCTCAGCCAACAGGCTACGACACCAACACCATACATGGGCACGTTGTGGGCGTTGTGTTACAAACCCACAGTGCTGATTGGTCTATCGCCGTCCCCAAAAGTCATCTTAGTTTTCATGTAAAGCAGTTGGGTTAGGACCCACAATGACCAACCGACACGACAACAAAGACTAAAATACCGACATTTCACTGAGAGAACCAACAGCTGTGGAATGAGGATGGGGCACATGCACTACGATACTCGATGTTTAGGTGTGGTGTATCGTGAATAATAACCCAACTATGACAAATATGTCGCAGGACAACGTGAGGAAAGCACAAATGTGTTCTGCGACACTAATCTACGACGCAGTGGGAGTGCATTACAACCAGGTCCCAGTACACCCAGTAGACGGGTGTCTGGTCATGCTCGGGCCATTATGGACAGCTGTCTACCCCAGGCAGCTGCTCCCAGCTGTGTTCTGAGTCGACCACAGACAGCATGTGTTCAGTGTCCACACACACGCTTGCTGTTTCTTTGTTGTCTAAACTAACCTAAGGGCGTGAGGATTTCATGTCTCCAAAACAAGAAAGTAACAGCTAATAACGTTCATACTTCAATTAAAATGGGGCTGGCGGTAACTGTGGCAACAGGCCTACAAAGTATTTATATATTTGCTTGAGTATCGCAAAATAGTTGGTAACTACTTGGATAAATCATATACCAACTGTTTCAGCATTTGATACAGTTCAGTTGTTACAAATTAAACCATTGCTTATCGATAACCCACAATGGAGAAACGTCCCAGAGTAGTATTCTGAACAGCAGTAGGCCTGCCTCCCTCCCCAAACAGCCCGTTCAGCACCAGTCAACCTCCAATGCATCTCAACGGCCAGGCCGATAGCTCCCTACAGCAGCAGAGACGCTAGTGTGCTCGTAGCACTCATTCATAGAACTGCCCCGATACATCCACCAAGACAGACACACACTACAGGGACAACACAGTATCTTGTTTCCGAGCAAAATAGTGGCCGATTTGAACGGCCGTCTATACGAGCTGTGTCGATTTGGTTTCAAACCGATTTGGAGAAGTTATAATGCTTTTAAACGCGCATTCGATGGACCATCGACGTTGTGGGTGCGCAGAAGACGCGCCATTGCCGTTAAAACAATCCCTTAAACACCTGGAAATGGCAATTTATTAATGGGAAATAAGGGATTCGTGGAAGATGGTTCCATTATTCCGGTAACACGGTTGAATCCCGCAGATCCTTGGTCGGCTGAACGTTTTAAAGAAGGCGTCATTAGTGCGTAAATCTGGGCTGATGTAGAGCGCCTCGTCGCTGTCGACAGTGGTCTTGCGAAAGCACTGTCTCAACAAAATACAAAACTACACCAAACGCCAGCCTGTACCACCTTGCGTAAAGTCGCTTCAATGCGCAAACCACGTTGTTGCGACACGTGGAAGAACTAGCTGTGAGATATAGCATAACAACATCTGTCATTGTTGTGACCATGTTTAAACGCTAGGGGGAAGCAGATACCCTAAATATACCAGAAGCGACTGGAGGTTTCAGCACCTTGGCTGTGGACCGACAAGGGATGCCGAAAGGGAGGCAAACGTTTGACCTATTCCTTCACATGATTACTTGAAGTGAAAAGCATTTAAAACCAAAATCAATTGTCTTCAAACATTTAAATTTAGAATTAGACTTAAACTTTAATGTCCCCGAGAGGGAATTTGTTGTACAGTACAGGAATATTGACATATAATCAACACAGACAGTGAACCAGACATCTGCCGCACTATTTAACACATAACATACACACATCCGTAAATTTAGTACAGTCAAATGGAGCATATTGCACTTCCCTAAAAGGCCTAATGTATAAAATATATTTGACAAACTGTGTGATGTTGACAGAAATAGTTGAAGGGAAACACAAAATGTTATTGTTTCCAGTGGCAATGCTTTAACCTAACTATTGTTAATGCTTGGCACTAGTTTCTATGAACATTCTTACAGTACCTTCAGCGATATACTGTTGTTTCTCTTTCTTCTGACAAATGGACTTCTTGTAAGTTGCTTTGGATAAAAGCGTCTGCTAAACACCGTCAATGCACTTGTTTCTATGTGAAACTTAATTTGGCTTAACCACCATGATGTTGTTTTCTGCTTCTACAGATTGTGATCGTCATCGTCACGACGACAGCGGACTCCACACAAAAAGTCAGTTGAAACCCAGGTAATGATCGAGTAAAATGGATGATTGTACATGTTGTGACATTTAAATTTCTATGAAATGGCACAAAATTTACAGAAGTCCAGTTACGGCCCTTGTTACACAACCAGTACATAGGTTTCGGTTTGTCAGTCTGAGATGTGCGGAACAATCGCCCAGTTTCCATTTAATCGTAACCGACATGTCTGATTTATCAGAATCGCAAACCACAGCAAAACCAGGCCTTCCTGTTTTACTAGTCTTCTCATGTCCATCTCATCGACCTCTGCAACATCAGAGTAGAAACATAACATTTTATAATTCAAGGTCTGTGACCAATGTGTTTTTGCCATCTTTCATTATTGCTATTCAATATTATTTAAAAGTAGTACAATTAAGTGCCAAACAATTCAAGACAGTTACTCAATCAGTGTCCCCAATCTGCAGCCTTTACAGAGATCAGACCCTCATTTTAACCAGTGAGGGTGAACCTTAGTCCAAACTACCTTAAGGTCAGAGGTTGTTTTAAGGTAAACAGAAGGCAGTCACAGGATGGGTCATAGTGAGAGGAGGACTGTATGCGAAGCAGCTTTGGTATATACCCAGGAAGTAACTCCCGGCTCAGCCACACTGGAGCAGCCATCTTGGATGTTATGGCTCTACGATCATATTAGTGATAAGACAAACACATTCTACCTATGATCTGACACTAAACCTTTTTAAACCCACTTTAAATGTGCATATGCATCACAAATTCAGAGGATGTTCAAGTGTCTATCCCTGTCACACCCGTCTTATGTTATTTCCACAGAGGCTGACATGTTAGCTTCCTTTGTAGCGCAGCCCAGATTCTAATCACATCTCAACAATAACTGACTCACAGTATCAACACACAAGACAGTCCCCCTTGAAGGTGGGCTGACGTTCATTACCCCGCACACACCTTCGGTAATGAACGTGAGCCCACCGCCCGCTCTCCCCCATGGCGGCCCGAGGCTGCAGGCCTACCGCGCTGCTCTGGCTCCCCCTAGCCGCGCCACTGCGCTCCCTCCGAGGCAACCTCTGCTGAGCTGGCCCACCCTCCCCAGGCTCACTACACTGACTGTTCACCTGAAAACCTCCTTATTCCTCACGAAATATAGAGGATAACGGCCGTTTATTACCCCCATTCCGATCTTTGGTAACTTGTGAGCACTTTAGGAAGAGGATTGCTTACCTTTTGGGAGTTTCTTTCCTGATGTCTGCCTCTCCAAAGTCCAATTTTCGAATTCCTCCTTCTTCTTCCCAGCAATCCCTGCAATGAAGGACACGTCCATGTATGTTGAATGTGTAGGGGTGTCCATATTGGATTAAACCACTTCTACAGGGCTGTGAGGCCCCCAGATGCCCAAATATATCCATTTTGGTTCCAAAATTGACCCAAATTTCAAGATGTCAGTTTTAAATGAAATATTAATTATTTTTATTATTTTATCCCCTTCATCAAATAGACAATCCCCCCGTCTAACAGCTCAACATATTCTGACCCATCCACCAGCCATACAGTTGAAACACAAGAGCGATTGTCAGTTGGTGCGTATAACCAAACTTCCAGAGAATTTCTGGTGCGTATTGAGAGGTTGCCATGCCCTGCAGCTTCTATATATGACGACAAAATAAAGTGTTCATTTGAAAAAATTCTCTTTATACCCCTTCAGTAAAAACTGGGCGGAAATAACCGCAAAAAAACCTGTAAAAAATAATGATTCCAAACTAGCAGGGACCGAGTTAGGGTTTTATTCGGGACCTCTCCAAAAGTGCACAGGTATACCCAAAAGAGACAGGACGATCTCCAGAAGGCTTTATAAACCAATTATTCTGCTTAAGAAGGTAATTATGCTAATATTTATCTTGAAATTCAACTTATAGTGTTAGTTTAGAGACATAATTGAGAAATAGATTATTTAAGAGCAGCAAATAGAAAACTTGCACAAAAGGCCACTGGTATTAAACGGCCGAACCTGCAACGTGTATAGGTTCAATATAAACGGTCTATTATACAACAACAACAATAATTGGTCTCTATATTATACTTGTTGGAAGTACTAATAAGGGTAGTCTACGGCAAACAAGTATTAGTAAATTATCAATGCCTATTTCGTACCTCATACGAGACACATTGAATGCTTTACCCATGCGCAAGACAAGTTCCTTAAAAAAGCTTGCATTGTTCCTCTTCCTCCTATATAAAATTATACTTCGAAGAAATCGATATTAACGAGATTGAAGCTTAGGAAGCCTGTAAAAACGGATAGCGACAAAAAAACCGGTTGGTCGCAGTCAGTGTTTGCCCATAATAACATCAGCAGGATATGCAAACGTTTCCTCAACTGTAGGATGGACAGAATCCTGGTCCTTAGATCCTGGTTCGAGGACGGTGATGACGCTCACATTCCGGGGGGTAGACGGTGTTTAGGAAAACACAGGCTATAGATAGGCGTCTATCCTGGCGCATGTCCAGACCTGAACCTCGGAGAAGACCCCCTACCCACATTCCACCTTTATATGTACGTTTTAAATGAGGGCAACACGCTGAGGGGGAGCTAGACGACCCCCACACACACACACACACACACACACACACACACACACACACACACACACACACACACACACACACACACACACACACACACACACACACACACACACACACACACACACACACACACACACACCCCAATGCGCACGACGCTTTCCTGCGAATAAAGCCCAGAGTTGGAGAATGATTGGTCCAATATCAGTGAACCAGTGGAGTTATACCTTTTGCTTTATGATAATCCACCGGAAAGCGTGTCGTCTCGCGTCTCGCTGCGTAGGTTCTGCCCGCTCCGTTCAGAGGGTCATCTCCGTGAGGGGGGGCGGGGGCGCGCAATGTTGTGTCAGCTGGTGCGTGTGCATGTGTGGGTCTATTGTGCACCAGCTGCGCAGCTGTCAAGACCCAGCGTACCACGTTTCAGAATCAACCCCACGAGGCGTGCACTAGACGAGCAGATTCGCCCCCCACGGTGGGTGCACGACCAGGCGATGGTTTCCCATAAGAAACGCAGGGGGATTCTCGTCACCATGGACCCGTGTTGCGTGTTTTTGTTGCAGAACCACAGCGCGACGTCTAGACGGGATGCGAACCACGCCCTGCGGGTCTTCTGTCAGCCTGGATTATGTACCATACATAGCAAACAACTGAACAAATACATCGCCATATAATTAGAATAATACGGCAGTATAAAGCACCGTAAGAGTTAATATTAGATTAATACCATAACCATTGCATAGCCCATGTTTAACGTTTTTCCTTTTTAGCATTTATTCCACCACTTGTTTCATATTTGCTGACGACATGACTTCTGGTGAGTTTGGAAACATACATTTTTGTAATAAATTATGTGTAAACGGAACTAGTTGATGCGTCTTCTTTGTATCATTTGTTGAATTCAAATATGCATGCGTCATACCACCTGGACACTAGAGCAGCAGCGACACCAAACAAATAAAAACATGTCACTATTTTAAAATTGGGGTCTGGGGTGGGGGAATGGATGATTATGATGATCTTTAGTTTTCAAGCAACTTGATTAAACAAGACAAGGCAATTAGGTTCAGGCTCAGACAGAGAGGGACTGTGGTCCTAAAGGTTTACTAGAGTTTGTTGTTGTTTGGGAACGCATTTTCTCCTCCTCCTCTTCCTCATCATCTTCCTCATCCTCCTCTTCCTCATCAACTTCCTCTTCCTCTTCTTCCGCCGGCTGGCGTCTGTCTCAGTGTTTCAACAGAGACGCTTACTGACTACACAGCTCACAGGAAGTCAGAGATGGGAAATAAGTTTCGGTAATAGTAAGGGGACCAATTCTGACCGAGCGCTATCCCATCGTACTCAGCCTGCAGCCCTATTCGAGCTGCGATGTCAACGTCAAGGGCAAGAACAGACACAGGGCAGAGTAAAATATCATAATGACAATCTCTATTGACATCCATTCTATTCCGAATGAGTGTTTTAGAAGCTCTCATTGTCGTGTCTTTGATTCGTCAATCGCATGTCGCTGTGTATGAACCGCCCAGGCTAGAGAGGTATCTCCATGAGTGCCCACAGACACATAATCACACGTTTAGGTCCTGTGTTCACGCTCCACTGTGCCAGCTTGCCAGTCTGAAGAGATGGAGGTGATCGGTTAGAATCGGGGTGAAGATGTTGGCTGCGTTTTAGGTAGTGGGACTATTGTCAATTCTGTGTTGGAGTTTGTGTGTTTTAACAGATTAGAACGCACTCACTTCTGAATCCAAATGAATTTCTGGGTTCCTGGTTGCATGAATGTAATAACGAGGTTGACTGAACACTAACTTCCCTCTTTTCCCTCTGGGCCATGAGTCTACTTAGTAACTAAAGCTGTAGCATTACAAATTAACAGTTAGATGCAAAGTTCACCAACGTGCTCCTGACATTCAACATTAAAGACTTTGACCTGCTTGCCGCTCAGTCTCAGCGTCTGTTCCTGCCCAGGGGCATTTACACACAGAATGTTAACTTGTGAATAGGTTTGTCTGTGGGCACTCTTGGAGCTAGACGCCAGGGCAGTTCATAGGAGCTTATGTATGTTGAACGAAACCAGACTACAGCTGGGAGAACTGTTAAACCCACATTTAGAATAGAATGGGTGTCACCATCTGCCCAATGTTTGGATACACCTACAAGAGGAGAGGGGGATTAAACAAAACCATGGATGTTTTACTTCTGGACAAGGACCATATCACGAATTAACCTTAATATCTAACTGTTTGATCTAACAACGGTCCAATAAACGTAACAATAATAACTAACTGACTCACTGTGGTCATAAAAGATCCCAGGACACTTATCGCAAAGAGTAGGGGTTTCCCCGGTGTCCTGGCCCAACCAGGCTCATTCAATCTGGCCTCCTAATAATCCTCCTGTACAATTGGCTGACTTATCAATTCCCTCACTCTCCACCTCAAGCTGGTGTGTGGTGAGCGTTCTGGCGCAGATTGGCTGCCGTGCATCACCCAAGTGGGTGCTACACACTGGTGGTGGTGAGTTAGGTCCCCCCCTTCTGTAAGCGTCTTTGGGTCATTGAAAAGCGCTATATAAATATAATGAATTATTATTATTATTATTATTATTATTATTATTATTATTATTATTATATAACCATAACCTCATCGACTGTAATGGTGATTAAGGGCTATACAAATAAAATTGAATTGAATTGAATTGAACCTTATCTGATCTATTGACAACAATTCAAGCTCATTCTGGGATAAACTCCAGAGGGGTCAACCCCATTCTGTTTGAATGGGCACTGGGACCAGTTCACCAAACCAGTTTGAATGGGCACTGAGACCAGTTCACTGAACCAGTTGGAACACAAATCATCATCAGAAGGGTGTAAGAGATACAGATACAGAACACTCCTTTAACACAAATTTAGTTTTTATGGTTAATAATAGTTCGTTTTATTTGTCTTATTTTATTAATATTATTACTTTTTCATGTATTTCTCTGAACAACATTACATGTGTGAACTGTGCTATTTAAACAACGCTACATTATATTGTGTTATTAATACTTCTTCTCTGACCAGCCTCCTGTATGCTCGGCTTGTTCCCTGCTGGAGCTTGTATTTATAAGATAAGATTACCGTTATTATTCCCCATGAGAAGACATTACAGAAACAGTGGTTCTGTGTGGTGCCTGTTACCCCCTTTGTTTTATTCGATACATTTTGACAGTGTTACCCCTTATGGGTTTTTCATGACGACAGATAAAAAACAACAGTGTTACCCTTTACGTTTCATTTGATAAAAAGGACAGTGTTACCCATTATGTTTTTTACCCATGATGACTGATGAAAAACAACAGTGTTACCCCTTATATTTTATTTGACAAGGACAATTTTTTTTTTTTTTCAAATAAGTTTTTTTTCATGACGACCAATAAAATACGACAGTGTTACCCCTTATATTTTATTTGACAAAGACAACAGTGTTACCCCTTATGTTTTTTTTCATGACGACCAATAAAAAACAACAGTGTTACCCCTTATGTTTTTTTTCATGACGACCAATAAAAAAATAACAGTGTTACCCCTTATGGTTTTTTTCATGACGACCAAAGAAAAACGGCAGTGTCACCCCTTATGTTTCATTGGTGAAAAACGACAGTGTTACCCCCTATGTTTTAATGGATAAATATCGACAGTGTTACCCCATATATTTATTTCATGACGGTCGATAAATAACAACAGAATTACCCCTCATGTTTTTTCCTTTACGTTTCATTTGATAAAAAGGACAGTGTTACCCATTATGTTTTTTACCCATGATGACTGATGAAAAACAACAGTGTTACCCCTTATATTTTATTTGACAAGGACAATTTTCTTTTTTTTTTCAAATATGTTTTTTTCATGACGACCAATAAAATACGACAGTGTTACCCCTTATATTTTATTTGACAAAGACAACAGTGTTACCCCTTATGTTTTTTTTCATGACGACCAATAAAAAACAACAGTGTTACCCCTTATGTTTTTATTCATGACGACCAATAAAAAAACAACAGTGTTACCCCTTATGTTTTTTTTCATGACGACCAATAAAAAACAACAGTGTTACCCCTTATGTTTTTTTTCATGACGACCAATAAAAAACAACAGTGTTACCCCTTATGTTTTTTTTCATGACGACCAATAAAAAAACAACAGTGTTACCCCTTATGGTTTTTTTCATGACGACCAAAGAAAAACGACAGTGTCACCCCTCATGTTTCATTGGTTAAAAACGACAGTGTTACCCCCTATGTTTTAATGGATAAATATCGACAGTGTTACCCCTTATATTTATTTCATGACGGTCGATAAATAACAACAGAATTACCCCTCATGTTTTTTCCATGTTGACCAATAAATAACAACAGTGGCACCCCTGTCTACGTTTTTCCGGATATGCGACCATAAGCTGTTTAGAGTGTTAGCCTCCGAACTTAACAATGCACCAGCAAGACACCGGATAAAATCATCACAAAGGTTATTCTTGACTTTATAATTCGCATGACATATAGATATGAGTCTTCCAGCCGATGACATCAACCGGACTTGAACCCTGGTCTCCAGGGGGTTAGCTCACATCTCTCACCACTTCCCACTGAGAAATATTATATATTTATGTCTGAGGTTATATATGACAGTGCAATAGACATGATAGCATTACGTTTAAAATGAAAGATATTATGTTTTCCACAGAAATTGAGCCGCGGTCTCCAGTGGGTTAGGCAGAGTGCACTCCACTGCACCACTGAGGCGATGAAAATACACAATAATCAATCATCAATAAAGAGGATATGCAGGTCATTAAAATGTATGTGTGTATTTCTATTATTTCCCTTATGTTTTTTTTCATGACGACCAATAAAAAACAACACTGTTACCCCTTATGTTTTTTTTCATGACGACCAATAAAAAATAACAGTGTTACCCCTTATGGTTTTTTTCATGACGACCAATAAAAAACAACAGTGTCACCCCTCATGTTTCATTTGATAAAAACGACAGTGTTACCCCTCATGTTTCATTTGATAAAAATGACAGTGTTACCCCTTGTGTTTTTTTTCATGACGACCAAAGAAAAACAACAGTGTTACCCCTTATGTTTTTATTCATGACGACCAATAAAAAAACAACAGTGTTACCCCTTATGTTTTTTTTCATGACGACCAATAAAAAAACAACAGTGTTACCCCTTATGGTTTTTTTCATGACGACCAAAGAAAAACGACAGTGTCACCCCTCATGTTTCATTGGTTAAAAACGACAGTGTTACCCCCATATGTTTTAATGGATAAATATCGACAGTGTTACCCCTTATATTTATTTCATGATTTTTTTTTTTTTTTCAAATATGTTTTTTTTCATGACGACCAATAAAATACGACAGTGTTAACCCTTATATTTTATTTGACAAAGACAACAGTGTTCCCCCTTATGTTTTTTTTCATGACGACCAATAAAAAACAACAGTGTTACCCCTTATGTTTTTATTCATGACGACCAATAAAAAAACAACAGTGTTGCCCCTTATGTTTTTTTTCATGACGACCAATAAAAGAACAACAGTGTTACCCCTTATGTTTTTTTTCATGACGACCAATAAAAAAACAACAGTGTTACCCCTTATGGTTTTTTTCATGACGACCAAAGAAAAACGACAGTGTCACCCCTCATGTTTCATTGGTTAAAAACGACAGTGTTACCCCCTATGTTTTAACGGATAAATATCGACAGTGTTACTCCTTATATTTATTTCATGACAGTCGATAAATAACAACAGAATTACCCCTCATGTTTTTTCCATGTTGACCAATAAATAACGACAGTGGCAAAACTGAAGACATTTTTGCGGGGATCCGAACATGAGCTATTTAGAGTGTTAACCTCCGAATTTAACAATGCACCATCATGACACCGGAAAAAGTCATCAAAAAGGTTATACTTGACTTTATTATTCGCTTGAAATAGAGAAGAGTCTTCCAACCGACGACATCAACCAGACTTGAACCCCGGTCTCCTGGGGGATAGCTCACAGGTCTCTCCACTTCCCACTGAGATTTATAATTTAACTGCGTCTGAGGTTATGACAATAGACATGATAGCATTACGTTTAAAATTAAAGATTAATGTTACCCCTTATGTTTTTTTCATGACGACCGATAAAAAACGACAGTGTTACCCCTTATGTTTCATTTGATAAAAACGACAGTGTTACCCCTCATGTTTAATTTGATTAAAACAACAGTGTTACCCCTCGTGTTTTTTTTCATGACACCAATAAAAAACAACAGTGTTACGGTGCCTCTGTGGTTTTAAGCATATAATAAGCACTGTTTCAGTAACATCTGGTGATCTTAATCTTTAGAGATGATGTGCTTTACAATGTGGATGCATGCAGACCTCCTCTATTAGATATAAGGCAGTCGTCTGGAAAGGATAACGCTATAGCTGTAACAACAACTTCCGCCACTAGAGGTGGCTAATGGGAAAACGTGCGTCCAAAACGACACGACGCGGTTTCCAATAGAGTGGCGAAGTCACGCCTCTTCCGGTAGGGCTCATGGGACCTATGAGATCGAAAAATATGAATGGGTGTCAATGGAGAGAAAATAATTATTTTCTGGTCCCGGTCTTTATATGCCCTGGATTACACATATGTTGTTTGTGGATTTAAAGGATAATTTTTCATGCAAAGAGTTCGACCGTTTATTGTGCAATTGTTCAGATAAAGGCTGTAGATAAAACACAACGAGAAAGACTACACGGCTCGTATGTGACGTCACGCTCCCTGCGACTGGCGTGGAGAAGACCGACAATCTTCCCATCGGCATAACTGAAACTCTGCACGTGCCCCGACTTATAATGGTTTTCACCTCTTTCGATGCTTTTATCCTCCCCTTGGAAAAAGCGGTGAAGTGGGGCAGAGAGATCGCCATCTCTGCCGAGTTCCAAGGGCGGGTGTGGTGACGTATATCATATGCGTCGAGAGCAGCGAAGAGCTGTAGTTCACAAAGCGGCCTCACATAAAACCTAAAATTATCAAACTTCTTCACGAACATTTTTAGTTTTCTTTGCATGAAAAATTATCATTTAAATCCACAAACAACATATGTGTAATCCAGGGCATATAAAGACTGGGACCAGAAAATAATTATTTTCTCTCCATTGACACCCATTCATTTTTTTCGATCTCATAGGTCCCATGAGCCCTACCGGAAGGGGCGTGACTTCGCCACTCTATTAACTCATTTAACTCTCGCTGTGCTTCGATGATTTGACGGCATAATTAGTAATTAGTATTGAGTTCACAGCAAAGCTAATCACATCGGGCTGCTTCCAGACTAATATCCAGAGTAAAAACTGAAGCAAGGTTGCGGGATTTATGTTGGCTTGGCAAGGATCTACTTCTGCCGCTTGCAGCGTTGTTCCTCCTATGCTGCTAAGTGTTTTTTAAACTTTCCTATTTGAACAGAATACACGATTTATTAACAATCAAGACAACAAGGAGTCTCTAATATTGATACGAGTCACGACACACGAAACAAAAGTCATTATTAACATTATTCTATGAATATTGATGGTTGAATATGTGAACAGCTTTGAGACAGGGGCCATCAAGTCTGATCTAAAGCTCAGTCTCTCAACATTCATCGATCTTGGCTGAAAGTTACACACACACGCACACACATTGTACACACATCACAACAGTTAAAGGGAAAAATATGAACTATGATGATGCCAAACCACTTTATTGTTACCAAATGAGACCATTAAACATGTCCAGAATTTTACGAATGTATTAATGACAATTAAGAATAAAACACTGTTTCTGTTGACTCCATAGACGAACGTTCATCTGTCTTCTAGCATGACATGCTGACCACTACTAACCAACAGTTCTATACAACAGATAAATTCACGTGTTTGTGAATTTATGACAACTTATTTATGACAGCCAGCAGGAGAGACAGGTTTGCTTTAGGCAAGATTGTGATCTTGTAAATAACAGTAAGAAGAAAATGATTGAAAAACCAAATGTTCTGAATTTTGTTCCATGATGAAAAGTACGCAGAAACTATTACTAAAGATTTAAAATTATGGACAGAAAAGTATGTAAGAAAATGACCATTTTGAATATATTACCTCCCTTCATAGATATTTACAGTTATTATTAAAAATAATAATAATAAACATATTTACATTTATTGACAGTTTTCAAGTGTTTGCGAGCAGTGGCGGACTTGGGGGGAGGGGGTCTATGGTTGAAAAAGTGCCCTAAAGAGTTGCGAATACGAGAGACAGTGCCTTATTGGCTGCCCTTAACATGTGAAAAAAATTATTGGGTGCCCTCTGGTGCCCCTTCATACAATAAATTATGATGATGAGCCCTCTAGCTAAGAAAATTCGATAACGCCCTGTTAATGTCCTTACAGCGCACTCCATGGTTGAAAAAGTGCCCTCTAGAGTGGTGACTACGAGAGAAAGTAGCCTACCTTATTGGCTGCCCTTAACATGTGAGAAATATGAATGGGTGCCCTCTAGTGCCCCTTCATGCAATACATTATGACGATGCGTCCTCTAGAGCAAGAATGTGCCCTTTTTATTTTTTCGCCCCTGCCCTTCAAACAGTCTGAGTCCGCCACTGTGTGCGAGTGTGTGCGTGTGCGTCCTCTCAGCCTCCACAGATTCACCTCTTCAACTTCTTGTCCATCCTGGAGGAAAAATAAAGACAGTTGCACAAAGTTACAATGATAACCAGCAGTACATCAATATGTGAATATTAACATGGCTTCTAAAGGAAAATAAGCGGTTGAGGCGACACGCTTAAATGATAATTTTGGGTAAAAAAATGCTAAGATCCCTATCGCTACACTGAAGCATGAACACGCCAACCCCGTACCGTGCCTGTCGCTCCGTAGCTGTTTACGTACACTTTATTTTATTTGACAGTGCTATACTGCCCCCTTGTGGTCACGTTGGCTTGACACGCTCGTATAAATACAGGCATCCCCTCCCATTCATTTCCAATGACGTGCGTGCGTGCGCTCTCTTACTCCCTGATGTGTGTGGGTATCAGCAGGCTCTCGGTGGGGATGTACTCGGCCAGCTCCTCCAGACTGCGGATGAAGCAGATCTTCCTGCTGAACTTCTCACTGCAGAGAGAACAGGGCACGCCAAAACACGACACAACCAGTCAGGCCCAGTCTGTTGTATTCTCGAAGCCCTTCAGCACAGAGTCAGCCACAAAGGACTCAATAGTCCCACAGACAGTATACCCTCAAACCCCCTGAAGGTCGAGATCAGGGTGCCCCTCGACCCCAGAAGGAGAGACCGAGAGATGAACCCAGAAAGAGGCCGAACCCTCACCCTCGTAGAGGGAATGGTCAGAGGAGCATCAGCTGCCATTAGACGTGCTACGGGAGGTATCTCAGACTCGAGCATGAGAAGATGGGAGGGTGAGGAGATGAGATGAGAGGAAGAGACGATGTAAAGGTAAGAGGATGAGGAGATGTAAAGAGATGAGGATGACGAGATGTAAAGGTAAGAGGATGAGAAGATCAGAGGATGAGGAGATGTAAAGAGATGAGGATGAGAAGATGATTGGACGAGGAGATGTAAAGAGATGAGGATGTGTTTTTAGGCCCTTTGGATAAGAGTGTTGGCACCCATTGACAGATATGTGGATGAAATGTAGAGAGGAGGAGGAGGAGGAGGAGGCGGTGGGATGGAGGAGACCTGATGAAGGGCTTGACCAGGGTGAGCATGGCCTTGATGTACCAGGCCGGGTGCACCACCAGAAGACCCTTCAGGTCCTTCTTCAGCCTGGAGGAACACGAGGAGCCAGGGTTAAGCATTGTTACTCCGTCATCCACCGAACAGCCTGACATCTGCTGTACGTGGACCTCTCCACACCGTGGGTCTACAGGTGGACATTCATCCGTCTCTTCTCTTGCTGCGTTCCACTGTTAAGTTCAAAGTCATTCCTAGATGCATCTTTGTTCAGTTGCACTGCTTTCATTTAAGCTGCGTCTTAACTAAGCTCAACGTGAATTATATACTGTATTTGTGTCTTTTAGGGATGTTTTCAGGCTGATGAGTCAGATCATATACAAACAGCTATACGAAGAAAGAGAACATTCAGTGATCTTAGCCAGTACGAGCAGATGGAGGGGAGATGCTACAAATAAAGATTGTCAGATTGTCATATACCATAAGAAATTAAACAGGATTGGTTCGATAGCTAATTTGTTCCATATTCTAGGGGTGAAAGCAGGGTAGGTTTCATCCTTATTTACAGAGATAACGCATCTCAACACCAACCGCTAACGAAAGCAGCGGCTTAGTATTTACCACTTTATTCAACACTTTGTCTTCCATCTTTCTCCCTTCTCCTCCCTTACTCTCCTAAAAACACCCCTCACCCCCCCCCCCCCCTCCTTATTGTAAGTCACTTTGGACAAAAGCATCTTTTAAATGCCCTAAATGTAAATTTGAATGTAAATGTGTGCGCCATGGCAACCGTCGGTAAGTAAGTAATCTTACACCTGACCCGGAAGTGATGTAAACTCTATTTGGCTACGCCTAACCACGTAAGGTTAGGGTTAAGGTAAGGGCCAGGATTAGGGTTAGGTTAGGGCCAGGGTTAGGGGAAAGTTAGGGCCAGGGTTACGGCAAGGGTTAGGGCCAGGATTAAGGTTAGGTTAGGGCCAAGGTTAGGATTAGGGTTAAGGTTAGGACCAGAGTTAGCCTACCTTCTGTCGATGGAGATGTAGCACTGGTGTAGGGTTAGGGTTAAGGTGAGGGTTAGAGGAGGTACCTCCTGTCGATGGAGGTGTAGGGTTAGGGTTAGGGTTAGAGTTAGGGTTAGGTCCTAGGCTAGCCTACATTCTGTCGATGGAGGTGTAGGGTTAGGGTTAGGGTTAGGGTTAGGTCCTAGGTTAGCCTACCTCCTGTCGATGGAGGCGTAGGGTTAGGGTTAGGGTTAGGTCCTAGGCTAGCCTACCTTCTGTCGATGGAGGTGTAGGGTTAGGGTTAGGTCCTAGGGTAGCCTACCTCCTGTCGATGGAGGTGTAGGGTTAGGGTTAGGGTTAGGGTTAGGGTTAGGTCCTAGCCTACCTCCTGTCGATGGAGGTGTAGGGTTAGGGTTAGGTCCTAGGGTAGCCT
Organism: Gadus macrocephalus; assembly: GCF_031168955.1. NCBI lineage: Eukaryota > Metazoa > Chordata > Actinopteri > Gadiformes > Gadidae > Gadus > Gadus macrocephalus. The sequence continues at coordinate 25,204,940 of NC_082387.1, forward strand.
ACCTCCTGTCGATGGAGGCGTAGGGTTAGGGTTAGGGTTAGGGTTAGGTCCTAGGCTAGCCTACCTCCTGTCGATGGAGGTGTAGGGTTAGGGTTAGGGTTAGGGTTAGGGTTAGGTCCTAGCCTACCTCCTGTCGATGGAGGTGTAGGGTTAGGGTTAGGTCCTAGCCTACCTCCTGTCGATGGAGGTGTAGGGTTAGGGTTAGGTCCTAGGGTAGCCTACCTCCTGTCGATGGAGGTGTAGGGTTAGGGTTAGGGTTAGGTCCTAGGCTAGCCTACCTCCTGTCGATGGAGGTGTAGGGTTAGGGTTAGGGTTAGGTCCTAGGCTAGCCTACCTCCTGTCGATGGAGGTGTAGGGTTAGGGTTAGGGTTAGGTCCTAGGCTAGCCTACCTCCTGTCGATGGAGGTGTAGGGTTAGGGTTAGGGTTAGGTCCTAGGCTAGCCTACCTCCTGTCGATGGAGGTGTAGGGTTAGGGTTAGGGTTAGGTCCTAGGCTAGCCTACCTCCTGTCGATGGAGGTGTAGGGTTAGGGTTAGGGTTAGGGTTAGGTCCTAGGCTAGCCTACCTCCTGTCGATGGAGGTGTAGGGTTAGGGTTAGGTCCTAGGCTAGCCTACCTCCTGTCGATGGAGGTGTAGCACTGGTGCAGCCAGCGGATGGTGGGTAGCTTGTTCCGTGGGGCCATGCTACAGAGGTACACCAGGATGTAGTTCTCTGACACCATCAGGTCAAGGGTCCCCACGATGTACCTGGAGACACACACACACACACACACACACACACACACACACACACACACACACACACACACACACACACACACACACACACACACAGACACACACAGAGACACACACACACACACACACAGAGACACACACACACACACACACACAGACAAACACACACACACACAGAGACACACACACACACACACACACACACACACACACACACACACACACACACACACACACACACACACACACACACACACACACACAGGATCAGGGTTTCATGTCTGGACCAGAAACACATCACACAGCAGGGATGTACGGATCACAGTGCAGTGAACAGTGTTTGTGTTCTGTGCGTGTTCTGTGTGCTCACCTGAACAGGTTCTCCATGACGTAGTCGTAGTTCGCCACCGTGTTCTCCGGCAGGTAGCACGCGGAGACGAGGATGATGGCGTTCATGCCGTCGCCGTAGTAACCTAAG
>NC_082387.1:25206254-25226254 GCF_031168955.1 Gadus macrocephalus
TCCAGAGAGGGCGTCTCCTCCGGCGTGGGCGACAGGGAGGCGTGGCCATAGAACTCCTCCCCCGAGCCCCGGCTGTTGCTCAGGCTGAGATTGAGGTGCGCGGCGGCCAATCTCTTCTTTGCCCCGCCCACAACCGTCCCTGATAGGGCGAGACTGCTGGGCGGCGCTGGGGAGACAAGAGCGGGACATGAAGTTAGCTAGCCTAAGATTAAACTATGTCTATATGCATAAATATTCTAGGATTTTTTTTGTTTACTTTAATATTAACACATTTTCAACATCCTTTATACACTTTTGACCTGTTTTAAAGATTGCCGGTTTGTTTTACCGGTCAATGTTTGAGAATGTCTCCTATCAAATTGCGTTTCAAACATTTTACGCATCAAACAAACTCAACCGAGTAACTGGGCTACACTGCCCCCTTGTGGATCAATAGTTAATAACATTAGAGAAGCCTAGAGACAGATGTGTATTATATACATGTGTCAGTAAACGCTTGCCCTTTATCATACAGTATAATGATACAACTGTGAGAACAAAGATGTGATGTGGCTTCACTCAGTTTGGCTGTAAAGCAATGCATCATGGGAATACCCACTGGAGAAGTCTCTACACCGTGACCCTGTGATAGTGTATCATCATCAACTGCATAACATGATTACTACTACAGGTTGTTTAACTGGTCCCCATTCCACCATTACAGATCTAACTGGAAGTAGTGGACACGGGTCTGTATTCCTCACCTGGTCTGGCATCGGTCGCTGAGATCTCATCCTCACTCTCCGGTCTCCCCGTGTCCTCTGGGAGTGGTCTGAAGGAGAAAGTACACTTTGACCTCAACATCAACACCCTGATTTAAACATATATGTGTTGGGTTGGTTATGAATGTTGGATGCGATGAGAGGTGGATGCCTGGGAGGTCAGTTCATAGCTCAAATGCAGCAGGATTTCACCACCTCATTTACAAACTATTAACATTATATTAAAATATTATTTTAATATACCACCTCATTTACAAACGATGAATATAGTCATACAAAGTACGACAATGTTTGTCCTAATAAAAGCTCCTGCCAGACTTTAGTTGACTAAGATGACAGAATACTCTGTTAGCCAATTACATCTGAATACAGGTATTACCTTTGTTTAGTCACCACCAGGTCTTAAACCTTGCCTTCTATTGGTTCTCTTATCTCAAAGGGGTTCTCTAACCTTACCTCCTATTGGCTGTCCCACCTCAATGGGGATATCCAAGTGCAAACAGAGATTATTTGCACAATGACATATTCGCTGGCTTGGTTTGAGGCCTTGGATGTGAAACGAGCTGTGAGTGTTTGATGACAATCTGTCGGCCCTCGATACACGAACATGAACCACGACAGACCTGGGAGGGTTTTACAGGGTTAAGCCCCCCAGTACTGCCAACCAGATCCAAACACTGCATCTACTTGTATTGACTTTAACCGTCTAAAACATGGAAGGGAACTCCTGTCAGGCTTTGATGAGCGTTGATTTGAAACAAAGCCCACAACACAACAGAGGTAGAGTCCGGCGCTGTCACCTCCCAGTCCAGCGACTGGCCTCGGGTCAGTTATGATAGCGTTCTTAAAGTCAACCCCTGACGCTTGCTATTTTCTAGTGTAAGAGAGAGTGGTGCTTCATACGAGTGTTGTGGAAAAACCACAGGTTTGAGACATCAAATCTGTTACCGAGAAAAGTCTGTAAAACTTGGCTGTTGTGGTCCGGGCTGTGAGTTCTCCATTGGTCAGATTTGGACCAATGACGTCAACCGTCCAACACCTCCATAGAGTTGAGTTGGGATTTTTTCACAACACACGTACGAAACAGCCCCCTCTTATATAAAAAAATAGCAGCGTATGACGGTTAGTCTGGGAGTGTGTGTGTGCGTGTGAGGGTGAGGCTGTGTGAAAGTGAGGGTGAGGGAGGTGTGTGTATGTGCTGTGGTTCAGTGTCAGAGGAGGTCAAAGGTCAGTCTGACCTGGGGAACTCCTCATCCTGCCACTCCTCCCTCAGCTCCATGTCGTGGATGAAAGAATCCCCCGGTGGCCGATCGGAGGTACTGCAGGACACAGCCAATAACGGGGCTCAGTTTAACATGAACACACGATACATTATTTAACCAGCGGAGTTCGTTCAAGACCCCACAGCATTCAACATTCATGAACATCCACTTCAAAGGCTGTGGATAATTGTATTCTGAATCACGTAAATGTCAAGCTTGTGTTTTGTGTGTGTGTGTGTGTGTGTGTGTGTGTGTGTGTGTGTGTGTGTGTGTGTGTGTGTGTGTGTGTGTGTGTGTGTGTGTGTGTGTGTGTGTGTCTGTGTCTGTGTCTGTGTCTGTGTCTGTGTCTGTGTCTGTGTGTGCGTGCGTTAGAACATAAATGCTCCATCGATTATCCATACAAAACACTATTCAGACAGAGGGGTAAACATTTCGCAGATAATTAATAAAAAGTTAAAAGTGTAATTCGGGTGGTAATAATGATGAGATGGTGAGATTGAACCTTCTTGTTCATTCATCTCGTTGTTGGATCTGTTAAGGAACACTAATCCATCCATTATCTGCAATGTATCGGCAGACCTTTCATAACCTCAAATATCAATTATGTAGTGTAACTTTCCACTAGTCGAGTGAAGAAAGGTTAAAAAGAATTCATAATCATAGTAATAATAAAGGCTGTCTCTTGTTCCTCTTGTTAAAGGAATCTCTTGTTAGCTGGACCGACTGTTTACACCTGACACACACACACACACACACGCACACACACACACACACACGCACACACACACACACAAAGGACAAAATCCATTTGTCAAGAGAATATTTGAAGAATGTTTTGAGAGGCTGAAACTTCTTAAAACAAATCAGTGATGCTAACGTGGCTTTACCTTAAAAAAATATTTTACATTTTAAAAAGTTAAAAGTAAATTCAATGATTAACGCATACACCATCGCTGAACGCCCTATCAACAACGCGTCTAGGCGGACATACCTGTTCTGTCTCCGGTATGTTTGCGGTTGTACTACCTGTCCAGCGCTGCACCTGTACCTGTACAGGTGAGTGATACATACAGTAGGAGCAGCAGGGCTCGTGCAGGTGGCTGCCAGAGCGCAGGGAACACAGTGCCCTTCACACAGAGCCGCAGCCAATCAGGGAGCTCCGTCACTGGTGACGCGTTGTGCATACATCGAGATAAGCGCAGAAGAACTCAGAAAATAAATAAAAACAGACCCTTACACAAACCGAATCCAGCTTGATTCACCGCGACCCTTTTCGGTCAACCGCCGTGGAATACGCGACCTAATGCAAATTAACTGATGAATCAATTTAAACGTTCCCCATGGTATCCTGGTTTTTGCGTTCGCTGAACAATGAAGTGGTTCAATGCCGCTGGAGCGGTTCAGTCAGGAAGTAGGGAATGGCAACTTGACCCACCAGCGCCTTCCAGGGAGATACCTGTAAATCTGGTTGGGGGTGTGTCGGGGCAGGGGTGTGTGTGTGATGCGGACGGTTTCTTCAGCTCTGTCTAGTGTGTTCTCGTCGTGCGTGACGTGGGGCCGACACTCTATCCCCCCCCCCCCCCCCCCCGCTGCCTTTGTCTCCCAGCGGAGAGGTAACTGGAGATGCTGAGTTGTGGGAGAAGACGAGTCATCACGGTGGGAGAGGCCGAGGGACACGTTGAAACAGAGAGCACTGGTTACTCCGAGAGCTTAACTGGTGCCTCTCTGGTGGGAAGACGTGCCATGGTGACGTCATCAAACGTATTCCCCCGGTTAGAAATAGATCAGATGAGGCAGTCTCTGGATGGATGAATGAATCATTGGATGGTCGTAGAGGATAGTTGCATGAAAGGGTGAATGGATTCAGCAACGAATCAGGGATGTTAGCAAATCAAAATGCATCTGATCTTATTCAAGATGAACTGGAAATCACCTTGCATTCAAGGCTCAAACATAACAGCAAGCAATGTCTGCTCTGGGATTCGAACCCTGAACCATGATTCTGCTAATTGTGACTTCCATTCGGGCATTTCATCGATCAATGTCCCTGCAATTCCCAGTGACAATAATCAAGAGAGGAATGAATTGTGATTTTAAATTCAAGTCATCCGGGTGGTTTAAGTGAGCTCAGATGATCGTCGACGTTATCATGTAGCAATAAGGCCGCGTTCACATCTAGTGTTTTTTAGAGTGTCTCATTCTTGTGATGAAATGTGGAGGAAGTCCACTTGACGGAGGACACCACTTGTTTCTCTGTTTCCTGATTGGAGGGAATCTCTGTTACCTGATTGGAGGGCATCTCTGTTTCTCTTCTTTCTGATTGGAGGGCATCTCTGTTTCTCTTCCTCTTGATTGGAGGACATCTCCCTGTAGTCCTGCTTCCTGATTGGAGGTCCTCGCTCTGTTTTTCCTGCAGGCTCCCTGGTTGGATGACATCCCTGTGTTCCATTGCTTCTTGATTGGAGGACGTCTCCCTGACCCGAGTCACGTGACCCAGAGGAACTGTTGTCCAGAGGCGTGCGAACACACCGGTGGAGAAACCCCCCCAAAGTGGTACGACCCAGCGTGGTACGACCCAGAGTGTAACACTCACTAATGCACTCCTCATCACTACTGCGTTTCCCCTTTTACAATGAGGAACCTCTCTGTCGCCACACACACACACACACACACACGTACACACACACACACAGACACACACACACACACATGCAGGGGCTGGTGGAACTTCAGTTACCCAGTGGGCATGGGCTCCGGTGTCGGCGGCGCGAAAACAAAACAACAATAACAACAACAGGGCGAGATGTTCCTACCCGTTGAGCATGTAGCGGTCGTCCTGTTCTGACGGTTCTGCAGCCATGTCCCCTTGAGGCGTAGACGCACCGAAGCCCGGAGCCAGGAGAACGTCTGTCAGACAACAGCGAGGGAACTGCTAGAGCCTCTGGGGAAGTCTCCTGAGTCCGTGAGTCCGTGAGTGTGTGTGTGTGTGTGAGTGTGCGGTCTCGTGTGAGAGCGTGCCTTCCTCTGTGTCTCAGACCACGTAGACACACCCTCGCTCTCCTCTCTGCCCCTGCAGGTTTGACGGCATTTCATCACACCGGCCGCTCTCCCATTGGCTGCCTCTCACCTGGCAGGAGCGAGGCATTCCTGTAGGGCTGGTCCGGGGAGGAGTGAGGCATCTGGGTGTCTCTCCCTCTCTCCCTCTCTCCCTCTCTCCCTCTGTCCCTCTCTCCCTCTCTCCCTCTCTCCCTCTGTCCTTCTCTCTGTCTATTCTGGGGAGGAGTCATCATCATGACGGCATCTCACCGCCTGCTGTCTTCCGGTATTGAGGTTGGGAGAGGGGGGAGGAGGGGGGGGGGAGTGAGGAGGGAGTGAGGAGGAACACGGGAGGAAGTGGAGCTGCAGTCCACTGACGCACGCGATGACGACGTAACTGCTGACGACGTCCTGTCGTCTTGGGACACACAAACACAGATCTGAGCGGTCCCGTCGTGGGATCTGACCGGTTCCCCCGTTGATTGCGTCGAGGAAGTCGATGCAATTAAGAGAGATCGGTTCCCAACTCGCTCCCCAATCATCAGCGTCTCTCCCACCCTCACCCTCCCCTCACCCTCAGCCTAACACACCCTCACCCTCACACACCCTCACCCTCAGCCTCACACACCCTCACCCTCAGCCTAACACACCCTCACCCTCACACACCCTCACCCTCACACACCCTCACCCTCACACACCCTCACCCTCACACACCCTCACCCTCAGCCTCACACACCCTCACCCTCAGCCTAACACACCCTCACCCTCACCCTCAGCCTAACACACCCTCACCCTCACCCTCCCCTCACCCTCAGCCTAACACACCCTCACCCTCACCCTCCCCTCACCCTCACCCTCCCCTCACCCTCCCCTCACCCTCACCCTCCCCTCACCCTCACCCTCACCCTCACCCTCCCCTCACCCTCTGACGCCCTCCTTCCATCAGGCCGGCGATGGCTCGTCTTCAGCCATGCATGAGCTTCCTCATCCGAGCCGTCTAGTTCCTCCACACCCCGCTACGACAAACCATCACACACACCTGCCCCCAGCTGGGACTGGGGAGCCCTTCTGATGCATACGAATTGGAACAAAGTTTCCCGAATTGGTGTTTAGTATAAAGTGCAGTTCAGCTGTATATGTACTGTATATATATATATATATATATTAATATATATATATCACAGATCTCTTTTGTTTTGTCTTGTATACAGAGAAAGCTGCTCAGCTAGATATGTGTAATTCTAGATGTGTAGTCTAGTCATTGTATTGTCTTCTTGACTGTCACACCTTGGTCCCCTCATTTTCTCTTTCATTTTTCTTTTGTGTGAAGCACATTGAATTGCCATGTGTATGAAATGTGCTATACAAATAAATATGCCTTGCCTTGCATAACAACCGTTCATTCAGTTGAACACAAGCTATTCTCATGAGTGACAATAAGAGTTAATTTAATCTGATTTAAAGTCGGTGCCGTTGGACATAGAGTAAACTACCTTATTACTTCCTTGGGGCTAATAGCAAGCACTCAGCGGTGATGAAATCAGGTTCCTGGTTGGCTAATCTGCAGCAAGTCACGATTTCAGGCGGTTGGACTAGTACACAACGTTGCCTCAAAACCACAGCAGAGCGCCTCGTAGGTTTCCAAAGTGAGGTTCAATATTGAGAAACATCCTTTTGTCGTTTCTTTTTAACCATACAGGAGTATATGTTCAGTAAAGCCTAGAGGGAGACTGCAGGCGTACAAACCCAGGTTCTAGTGGGAGGATCTCAAACTCCCATCACTAATAGATGAGTGATATACTTTTTAAAAGACTCAGGACGAATGCTTTTCTTTCTAGAGATAATCCACTACGACCTCCAAACATGCAACTGTTGGAATACGCTGGGGGGGGGGGGAGTTGGGGTCGAAGTTCACGACCATGGGACTTAATGGCCTTGAGGGCCAATGGGAAGACTGTTGAGATGTAAACAGTGCTAATCGCCTTATATTATCATGGCATATGGAAAATCGATTTGAACGGCTTTTTTCACAGAGCAGCAATATTGAGATTGATGATTTTAAGAATATTTGTTAGACTTCCTGTTTTAATTTAGAAAGAGAAAACTAACCTGAATTGGATTTTGTTTACAAATCAGTGGTAATGAACGGATGTATCATACAAAAACGATAAAAAACAGTCAAAGTGATATTGGAAGCTTTTACTCGGTTGTAAAGTGATACATTGAGGTTTTCAAACAGCTTGATTGTAGTACCTGAAAATAAGAATTAATAAAAACACAGGACCTTAAACTCCTCCGAAGATTACAACATCTTCATCTGATTCTGCTCCTCTCTGGCTCAGAGCAGCAGACCGTCCAACCGGATCCAACTGGATCAAACTGATTGGCCTCGCATGGAGTGGTAACGTCGGAACAACAGATTATATCCCGAACCGCCGGTCAACCTTCACGACTCGACGGAGGCCTTGAAGTCCACAAAAGGCTCAGAACATCTTAGGGATCAGGGATAAAGCAAAAAAGAACAAACCAAACTGAAGCAAAGTGCCCTGGGTAATAAGTGACCACCCTGTTTCGAACTGCGCTCCTGGACCGGACACACCTACACAGTCCTTCTCTCGGTGGTGAGCTGGATTAAAACGTGTTTTTTTCCTTAAATCTCCCGCCCCAAACTGGATCTCAGGGGCTCTGGGCTCGCTCCTGTCTGGCCGACATCTTGCTGAACTTCTCCTCCAGCGCCTGGGCACTGATCCTGGGCAGCCCGTTGTCAAGGGGACAGCCCTCCACCAGACTGTTCATGGGGGTGGGCGGGAACTGAGTGTCCTCCTCCTCCTCCTCCTCCTCCCCCTCGTCCCGGCCGCCATCTTGTTCCTGCTCCCTCAGGAAGTCCTTGATGATGGGCAGCAGCTTCTTGCGCGAGGCCTGTGTGTTGCCTGGGAGACCAAACGCAGCGTTAGTCTTTTACAACTGCTTTTTCATGTTTGAGGCAATATCCATTGAGGGTTATGTTTGGTTAAATTAAATCATGCGTCTCTTGCTCATTTTAATTTGTAGTGACAAGGGCCGGAGCAAATATGCCAACATAAATGACAGTTGGAGTTTAAATACACATCCATGCATGCCCTGTGTGGTCTGGGTAACTCTGTTCATCGGACCTGACATTAAAACCGCCAGGGTTAAGGATTTGTACTCATAACGTTGAGCTAGTCCTGTTTATAATGCTAATGATAAATATGCTAACTATACAGTACTAGTGGTAAATATGATAATTATACAGTGCTAATGCTAAACATGATAGTTATACAATGCTAAATATGCTAATGCTCCATTGCTTATTATAAATATACTAATGTACAGTGCTATTGCTACATCTTGATTGGGTGGCAGAATAAGTGGGTGGAGCCCAGAACTGGCTAGCAACGAAAAGTGAATTGGATCTTCACTCAAACACTTTACCTTGCAGGTACGCCTTGATGTGGGAATGGGGGCTGCTGATTGGACAGAGAGACAGGGCGGGGTTACTTGACTTCTCCAAGGCCTGGCTCATCTGAAAGAAGATGGCAAGAAAATGATTCAAACTTGTTGACATGGAAACCATGTACAGTGGTATGGCGTTAGTCTGGGAAAGGTCTGGTTGTGACGGTGAACACGCCCAATAGAAATAAATAAAAACATTTGTCTGTAGTACCGACCTCCTCCCGGCAGAGGGCGCTGTGACTGAAGATGGCCAGCTGTCTGAAGGGCTGCTTGTCCGTGAAGGAGATGGTCATGGCCAGCAGCATGTTGTAGCCGTGCTTCACGCAGAAGGCGGACATATCGTCCTCCAGCTTGTCTCTCTCCAGGAACACCTGGTCAGTCACACCAGAACAGTCAGTCAGAAAACCCATGGCCCACCAAATATGGTCATGGTCATAATGTACTGCATGTCCTTGGTTCATCTATACAGTTTTCCTTTATTCCTCTTATGTTGCAAAACACATCAAATACAACAGGCAGTAAAAACAAAAAAGACCTATATACATATTCATACTTAAATATATATCTACTGCTACATATATAGACACAATAATTGTCTTTAGCCATCTCCTGTTGTGACACAGTTTAGAAACACTTGTATGAAGCAAACACAATTCTGGAGGGTGTACGTTGGGTGTGACATACAATATATATGTAGTATTTGGGGGGCATGATGCATGTAATGTTAGAGATATGTTCATAAACAGTGTATGTATTGTATCTGTAGTGTTAAATGATATATATATATATTGGTAAGTATTATGTGAAATGTGAGTACCTGTGTGAGTGTGTGTGTGTGTGTGTGTGTGTGTGTGTGTGTGTGTGTGTCGTGCCTCCAGGGTGAGGTAGATGACGGACACGGCCAGCTGCAGCTCTCCCCCGGTGAGTACCTTCATGTCCTTCAACAGCATCTGCTCTGTGGACAGACCTGGGACACACACACACACACACACACACACACACACACACACACACACACACACACACACACACACACACACACACACACACACACACACACACACACACACACACACACACACACACACACACACACCTTGTTTTATCCACATTTATTTAATTAATAATAATAACAACGGAGTAACAGAGTGAAACATACAGAAAATATATACACCTAATTAAGAAAATAAATAAACATAATTAAGAAAATATAAACACCTCATTAAGAAAATATATAGGCCTTCCCCTAATTAAGAAAATATATGAACCTAATTAAGAAAATATAAACACCTCATTAAGAAAATATATAGGCCTTCATCTAACTAAAAAAATACATACACCTAATTATAAAAATCTCAGGAGGATTTGGGGCACAGAGCCACTTTAACTCCCGTCCCCCCAGTGGTTAGTCCCGTCTGTGGTTAGTCCCCCTCTACAGGAAGTGATGTCGTCGGCCTCACCGGAGACGTCGAAGCGAGCGTTCTGCAGCGACTGGAAGAGGGCGCCCCTTGGTGGCAGGACGGGGAAGCGCGCCTCCAGCTGGGCGGCGTACTGGCTGTCTTTAGGAGTCACCTTCCCCGCCTCCGGGGCCATGTTCACACAGTCCATCACGATCGTACCTGCAGCACACACACATTTATACACACACACACACACACACACACCGTTTTGTTAGCTTTGTGTAGCTTGTGTGCTCCCTTCAGTCATTTTCTTTCCTTTTTTTACATCAATCATAATTAATTTTCCATCCAACAAATCTGCTGACACACACACACACACACACACACACACACACACACACACACACACACACACACACACACACACACACACACACACACACACACACACACACACACACACACACACACACACACACACACACACACACCTAGACTGAGCTCTGCTCACATAAAAAGCAACTCAATTAGTGTACCAGAGTAAACATTGGCAGTAGCGCCAAGCACAATGATAATTATAGGTCCATGAATGTATTACCACTAAGGCTACACTAAGAGGCACGTGTGGGGAGGAGCGTAACCACAGGCATGTCCCACAAGTAAAGTCTACAGTGAGCTGTTCCCTTCACTGTCACCTTCACTAGAACCATCAGATGAAGGTCCACATTGAGGTGTTCCTCACTATAACCATCAGATGAAGGTCCGTATTGAGGTCTTCCTCACTATAACCATCAGATGAAGGTCCTCATTGAGGTTTTCCTCACTACAACCATCAGATGAAGGTCCACAGTGAGGTCTTCCTCACTATAACCATCAGATGAAGGTCCTCATTGAGGTGTTCCTCAGTACAACCAACAGATGAAGGTCCACAGTGAGGTCTTCCTCACTATAACCATCAGATGAAGGTCCTCATTGAGGTGTTCCTCAGTACAACCAACAGATGAAGGTCCACAGTGAGGTCTTCCTCACTATAACCATCAGATGAAGGTCCTCATTGAGGTCTTCCTCACTATAACCATCAGATGAAGGTCCACATTGAGGTGTTCCTCACTATAACCATCAGATGAAGGTCCACATTGAGGTGTTCCTCACTACAACCATCAGATGAAGGTCCTCATTGAGGTGTTCCTCAGTATAACCATCATATGAAGGTCCACATTGAGGTCTTCCTCACTATGACCATCGGATGAAGGTCCTCATTGAGGTGTTCCTCACTATAACCATCATATGAAGGTCCGCATTGAGGTCTTCTTCACTATGACCATCAGATGAAGGTCCACATTGAGGTCTTCTTCACTATAACCATCAGATGAAGGTCCACATTGAGGTGTTCCTCACTATAACCATCAGATGAAGGTCCGTATTGAGGTCTTCCTCACTAGAACCATCAGATGAAGGTCCACATTGAGGTCTTCTTCACTATAACCATCAGATGAAGGTCCACATTGAGGTGTTCCTCACTATAACCATCAGATGAAGGTCCACAGTGAGGTGTTCCTCACTATAACCATCAGATGAAGGTCCACATTGAGGTCTTCCTCACTAGAACCATCAGATGAAGGTCCTCATTGAGGTGTTCCTCAGTACAACCAACAGATGAAGGTCCACATTGAGGTGTTCCTCACTATGACCATCAGATGAAGGTCCACCTTGAGGTGTTCCTCACTATAACCATCAGATGAAGGTCCACATTGAGGTGTTCCTCACTACAACCATCAGATGCAGGTCCTCATTGAGGTGTTCCTCAGTATAACCATCAGATGAAGGTCCGTATTGAGGTTTTCCTCACTATAACCATCAGATGAAGGTCCGTATTGAGGTTTTCCTCACTATAACCATCAGATGAAGGTCTACATTGAGGTGTTCCTCACTATAACCATCAGATGAAGGTCCACATTGAGGTGTTCCTCACTATAACCATCAGATGAAGGTCCACATTGAGGTGTTCCTCACTACAACCATCAGATGAAGGTCCGTATTGAGGTTTTCCTCACTATAACCATCAGATGAAGGTCCTCATTGAGGTCTTCTTGACTATGACCATCAGATGAAGGTCCTCATTGAGGTGTTCCTCACTATAACCATCAGATGAAGGTCCACATTGAGGTCTTCTTCACTATAACCATCAGATGAAGGTCCACATTGAGGTGTTCCTCACTATAACCATCAGATGAAGGTCCGTATTGAGGTCTTCCTCACTAGAACCATCAGATGAAGGTCCACATTGAGGTCTTCTTCACTATAACCATCAGATGAAGGTCCACATTGAGATGTTCCTCACTAAAACCATCAGATGAAGGTCCACAGTGAGGTGTTCCTCACTATAACCATCAGATGAAGGTCCACATTGAGGTCTTCCTCACTATAACCATCAGATGAAGGTCCTCATTGAGGTGTTCCTCACTATAACCATCAGATGAAGGTCCACATTGAGGTGTTCCTCACTATAACCATCAGATGAAGGTCCTCATTGAGGTCTTCCTCACTATAACCATCAGATGAAGGTCCTCATTGAGGTGTTCCTCACTATAACCACCAGATGAAGGTCCTCATTGAGGTGTTCCTCACTATAACCATCAGATGAAGGTCCTCATTTAGGTCTTCTTCACTGTGACCATCAGATGAAGGTCCACATTGAGGTGTTCCTCACTATAACCATCAGATGAAGGTCCTCATTGAGGTGTTCCTCACTATAACCATCAGCTAGAGCCCCACGGTGAGTTTCCAGATGCTTCCAGATCCTTCCGCTCACCGTAGAGCAGCAGAGCTAGCTGGGGGTCCAGGACCTCGGGGGCCTTCTGGAGGATGCGCTCCGTCACCAAGGTAGTGCAGGAGCCCACCATCTCCACGGTGACCCGGCAGGAGGCGGAGGGCTCCCGCTCCAGGAGCCGGTGGTCGATCACCTCCACCACCGCCCCCTCCAGGTCCCGGTCGGAACTGCAGGGAACAAAAAACGCGTTAAACATGTCTCCACCGGGGGGCGCTGTAGCATCAAAACAAAGAAAGGTGGAGGCGGCTAGATCACTAGTATTCAGTTCTACCTGGTTAGTGGGTGTGGCTAGATCACTAGTATTCAGTTCAACCTGGTTAGTGGGTGTGGCTAGATCACTAGTACAGTGGAATCCGCTTATAGTGGTCACGTTTGTCCAGAGCCAATTTGAACACTATAAGCGGATGATTACTAAAACCGAATTTACCGTTATTTCACTTATTTTTTATGCAGAATATAATTTGTATGGTTTTTCAATGAGAACAATGAAATGAAACGGATAGCTTCCACATTTACTGAATTTTATTACAGTATCATGCAAGTGACCAAGGGTCACTAACCCTGACCAAGGGTCACTAACCCTGACCAAGGGTCACTAACCCTGACCAAGGGTCACTAACCCTGACCAAGGGTCCGCTCAGCGGAGCGTTGCGAGACCGGGCATAATCAATCCACTTCACCAGGGCAGCCTCAACCGCAGGTGCTTTGCCCGGGCGCCGTCGTTTTCGGTCTCCGTCGTTAGCCTTCATGACTGTCTCTCGTTGCTTAATTAGACTACACAAAGTAGCCTGATGAATGCCAAGCTTCGCCGCAGCATCTCGTTGGCTCATTTTTGGCAACTTATCATATGCCTCGAGGAGATTACGTTTTTCATTCATAGAAAATGATTTCCTGTTTCCAGCCATGATTCGCAAGCTAGTTCTAGCTGCCTGGTCGTCAACTCTTTACGTTAGCTAGCTAGGCAGAAGCAGACGTCCAGAAAGGAATCATGGTAAAAAATAACAATAACTACACGTAATACGTAATAATTTTTAATAATTTTAAAATTATTTTTGCACATGTTTACATTCATAAAATGGCCAAAAATGAACATTATAAGCGGATTTCTTGATTACTATAAACGAATTATTTAAACAGCATTTGTATAGAAATGATTCGGTCCCAAGCCTTTTGAACACTATAAGCGGTTGATTACTATATCCGTGACCACTATAAGCGGATTCCACTGTATTCAGTTTTACCTGGTTAGTGGGTGTGGCTTGATCACTAGTATTCAGTTCTACCTGGTTAGTGGGTGTTACTAGATCACTAGTTTGCCATGTCTACCAGGTTAGTTGGTATGCCTAGATCACTAGTATGTATGTCTACCTGGTTAGTGGGTGTGGCTAGATCACTAGTATGCACGTCTACCTGGTTAGTGGGTGTGGCTAGAGGCCTAGTAGGCGAGTCTACGAGGATGACAGATGTCCTGAGGCCTAGGGGGGGCCCTAGAGAGGCAGTAGGTGTAACGACCAGGTAGGAAGGTAACTAGATATGACAGAATAGGCATGTCTATCTGGTTGGATGGTGTGCCCATATGGTTCGTTGGCGTTTCTGTACCCTGGTTCATGGATGTGTCTACCCTGCTCAGCGCTTGCATCCATCTACCTGGGCAGAACGTTGTGGTCCACCTGGGTCAGTAGGAGTGTCTGTACCCTGGTTAGGGGGCGTGTCTGTCCCCTGGTTAGGGGGCGTGTCTGTTCCCTGGTGAGGGGGCGTGTCTGTGCCCTGGTTAGGGGGCGTGTCTGTGCCCTGGTTAGGGGGCGTGTCTGTCCCCTGGTTAGGGGGCGTGTCTGTCCCCTGGTTAGGGGGCGTGTCTGTCCCCTGGTTAGGGGGCGTGTCTGTCCCCTGGTTAGGGGGCGTGTCTGTCCCCTGGTTAGGGGGCGTGTCTGTTACCTGGTTAGGGGCGTGTCTGTCCCCTGGTTAGGGGGCGTGTCTGTGCCCTGGTTAGGGGGCGTGTCTGTGCCCTGGTTAGGGGGCGTGTCTGTGCCCTGGTTAGGGGCGTGTCTGTACCTGGGCAGGACGTTGTGGTCCACCAGGGTGAGGGTGAGGCGTCCGTCCCTCTGCAGCTGCAGGAGGTCCAGCTGCTCCCTGAAGAGCAGCAGCTCCTGGGGAACGCCGGCCTGCCGCAGCAGGAACACGTTGTCCGTCCGCAGAGCGAACTCCGACCGCGGGACGTTGAGGAGCGGCAGGACCAGCCTGCTGGAGCCCAGCGTCTGATTGGTGGAGAGAGAGAGACAGACAGAGAGATGGGGGTGGAGAGAGGGACAGAGACAGAGACAGAGACAGAGTCAGAGACAGAGACAGAGTCAGAGACATACAGAGAGATGGGGGTGGAGAGAGGGACAGAGAGACAGAGAGAGTGAGAAAGAGAGAGAGAGAGACAGAGAGCAAAAAGAGAGAGAGGAGAGAAAGAGAGGAGAGAGAGAAAGAGAAAGAGAAAGAGAAAGAGAGAGAGAGAGAGACAGAGACAGAGACAGAGACAGAGACAGAGACAGAGACAGAGACAGAGACAGAGACAGAGACAGAGAGAGGGTTTAGGGTTGTCTGTAATGTATAGACGGGACGGTGAGTTGCTTCAAGGCCGGGAGGGGGCAGGATAGTGTAGGGGTTACGGTGTTCGACTCGAAGTAGAAAAAAGGTACGGGGTTCAATTCCCAACACGCACAGACTGCCATTCATCAGTCCCTGAGCCTTCCATACCCGCTCCTAATGCCCTTTATTTGGATCGCTCCCGCAGGGGAGAGAGAGCGAGCAACAGGGAGTGGGACGGGGGCGATTATTAACCTGGAGTTTATGTTGCGATCAGTCTTTTGTGTGGAGAAAAAAACCGAGTGCCTGGGGCTGCCAGGACACCACAACTACCTGTATCTTTCTATTCTAAGTTCCATCTACTTTGACCAAAAGGAGACTCTGTGATAAGGGTGGGGGCTTTCCATCTCTTCTGAACCATGAAACACACACTCTCAAAAGGTTATGTTTTTAACATGACTATAAACACAGCTTTAAACACGCACGTCCAACCCCAGGTGCAGATCGCCCCCATCGGGTTCATTCAGACGGGTCTTTCATAGTTTATGTCCTGCTTGTCCAACCCTGTGGTTGGAAGTGAAAACACTCAAGAGTGAGCGAGCGCTCATCCGACAGGAAGCAAAGCAAACATGTGCGCGTTCCGACCGGGTGGAGATGGGTTTCGGGCTCACCTTGGACAGGAAGTAGGCGTACGCCATCACGGACACCATCGAGTCCATGTCACACGCCTCGTTGCCCAGGACGACGTGGACCCCCTGGCCCCCGTCGCCGCTGTTTGCCTGGGGACACATTAGCAGGACGGACACGCTCAGCAAACAGGGGGGCTGCGGTTAGAAACATCACTTCCTGTGTTCCTTTCCTAACCTCTTCTCCTTGCCCTCGATAGAAACACACACACACACACACACACACACACACACACACACACACACACACACACACACACACACACACACACACACACACACACACACACACACACACACACACACACACACACACAATGAAGACTTTGTAGTGCACAGACTTCATCTGCCATGCATTGTTTGGTAATGAAGCAGTGATAGTGTGTTCATGAAGCTAAGTCGAGTGAAGAGATTCACATCATGTAAACAGTAGTTGGAATAATAGTGACAGTAGTAGGGCCAACGTCTACAATGTTGATTGTTATGACAACAGAATGATCCCACCACAACGAGATTTCAGAGCGAGACGTCTCCTTGAGAGAGACACAACAACAAACATGTCGGATAAAGGCGTAAGGTAAGGAAACTAATTATATATATATATATATATCTCTATAGGGCTAGTTTCCGTAGTGATATCATCCGAGTCAGTGGCAGAAACAAGCACTTTTAGGAATGTACAACCTGCACATTGCCCCACAGGATTACATTGCAGCCTGTTTTAGAGCAGGACAGCTGCAGCGTTCTCGCTCAAAGCTGGACTTAATTATACAATTTATGTCTGCATTAGTCCCTTAGACCCGATATGAAAGCGGGGTCCAGTTTGAAAAATCCCGAAGTTTTCCTTTAATACCCTGCAATATTACGCAACACCGCCACCACACACACACACACACACACACACACACACACACACACACACACACACACACACACACACACACACACACACACACACACACACACACACACACACACACACACACACACACACACACACACACACACGACTTCAAATAACAGGACAATGACGGTATAAAGTTGAGATCATGAACGCCCCGTTGACATTAAACCAGAATGGAGCATCGGCCAAACATTAAACACCGTCTGAACAACAACAACAACCTTAGGAAGGGGTAAACAATCAACCCGGGGGTAAACACCACCTTGCAACCGTCACTCTGCAGCGACACGCTGCCCAGCGCGTCTATTTTTACCTGCTGAAGCGCTTCATGACAGCTCGAGAGAAACGTCTCCATTCTCGCCCCTGGGTTCCTTCAGTGGTCTGGGGAGATGTTCGGGAGGAGATACCCTGGCCTTCTTGGCTGTGCGACGTGTGCGTAAATCTCAGTGGAGTCGTGGAGAGCTACAACGAGCAGGACGGTCCGGCTGCAGACCTCAGAGCCATAGCCATTTGGAGAGTTGCGTCAACGGAAGTTGACGAGAGCGACCCTGGCTCGTCACGTGGATTTTGTAGACTTCAGATAGCTCGAGGAAGTGCTGTTTTTTAAAATTCATTAATATTTTCGGATCAGTGAATAGTAGGCGTGACCGCCCTTGTTGACATGTTTTACGTTATATTGGTTAAAGCTTGGTTGATTGACAGCACACTAAGCCAATGAAGCACATCATCCTTAACGCTATCAATTTATTATTACACAATCAATTATTCATCACAAAAATAGTTCATTATTATGTAACGAATATTATACTAGTGGACATCCTCATTTCACCACCTCCACCCCCAAAAATCATACAAGGTAAAATCAGACGACTTTATATTTAATTAATATAGAAGTTCTTTCTCTAATTCCTGACTGTATAACAGTCGGGATGTCCCTAAATCTACTAAATTAGTGGGGATAATCCGTTTACATGCTAAAATGTAAATATTAATTCGATTCAGTGCTGATAATATACAAAAGTATGTCTTTAAATGCCTTACATTTTAAAAGTACATCACAAACTGTCTGCTTTGCTGCCCCTCAAAGGCTTTGTTATGATGAGCTACCGACCTCCAGGAACTCTCGCGAGCCTACACGAGCCGACGTTGTTTTAAATCTGGAGCGGACGGAGATCACGTGACACTCTGATTTGTTGGCCTGTTTCCTCAGACCCCTCTCATAAGAGTATTACCGCCCCCACTGGTCGGAGTGTATAGGGTACATTGACCGTCCTCATCTGTCCTCCCATGCATGATTCATCGCCTCCCGCTGGTCGCAGGACGTATTATATGTATTATTTCGGATGAGAGTTGCTTGGTCAGTTCACACAATCTAATAGTTATTAATCTATAAATTACTATATACACAGTAATATTAATAAAAAATAATAAAATACAGCAAAATGAGTTATTTCAATAATCATTGAGGCAAACACAAATACCCAAGTTTTCACATCCTTAATATATTAATCTGGATGACTGACTTTTCAATGATTCCATGCAACAGGGGAGACGTATGAGCACTGAGGGGGTGGATAGTGATTGTAGGGTACAGCACACCTTGAAAAAAGAGCCACAACATTGAATGAAACCAAAAAAGAATGCATTGACAATCGGAGCGTTTATTGTTCATTTCAAGTGTGTTGAAAGTCCCCTCTCCTCATGGAACTGGTTTGTGTTCAAGACATAAAACAAAAACTAGATTTAAAAAAGTTAACATGCCATTTGATTATCTTTAAAGTCCATGACACAGTGTAGTATTGCATGAATGTTTTTTGTGTATGTACAATATTCTTGTGATTATGGCGAGTGCATCGGCAGTGAATCCGTGATATTACTATTCAAAACGCACAACAAATTAGCATCAATCAATATTATACCTGAAGGCACAAATCTTACCTTGTGTTATCATTGTCATCATAGCTCATCGTATATTCTGTAAACTAATCATAGTTGGACACAACTTTGGCAAAATACTGGTAAACAATTCCACCGTCTCGCTCTTAACTCATTTGAAAAGTGGATCCTTATCGGGATAAAATAATATTGCTTGCTCTTTAACAGCGGGGGCTGTGTCGTCGACCTTTGACCCCTGGAGGAAGGCCGCTGGGGTGATGGGGGATGGGGGCACCGCACCCTAAATCTTCTCCACGTAGTTACCAGGAAACATGCCTTCTTTCCCCCTCAGACGACCAAACCACCAGCCGGACACGTCTACACACACAATGGGAAACAACCGCACACACAATTAAAAACACACACAATTATACAAACACACACACAATTAAAAAAACACACACACATACACAGTACACACAATTATACAAACACACACACACACACAGTACACACAATTATACAAACACACACACACACACACACACACACACACACACACACAATTAAAACATTCACAAACACAGAATGCAATTAACAACGTGGATATTTTATGCTATAAAAGTATACAATTTGACAGATTCAACGAGCATAACTGTTGTCATGGCGACCCCCTGGTCCGTGATCGCCACGGCAACCCCCCTCCCCCACTATCCCCCCCCCCCCCCCCCCCCCCCTACCTTCGGTGAGGATCTCGATGACGTCGTCGGCGTTGAAGCTGAGCTCGTCCGTGTCCTGGGCGTCGTAGGCGTACAGCGCCTTGCAGTGGGGCGTGCGAGGGCGCGGCTTGGGGGCGGGCTTTGGTCGCCCCGACCCGGGGAGGGGCTTCACCTCCTTAGACCGCCTACGCTCCAGCCTGTGGGGGGGGGGGGGAGAGGGAGGGAGAGAGAGAGAGAGAGACGCAGAAAGAGAGAGAGAGAGAGAGAGAGAGAGAGAGAGAGAGAGAGAGAGAGAGAGAGAGAGAGAGAGAGAGAGAGATGAGTGAGACAGGTGAGAGACAGACAGAGACACAGAGACAGAGACAGACAGAGACAGAGACAGAGAGAGCGAGAGACAGACAGAGACAGAGACACAGAGACAGAGACAGAGACAGAGACAGACAGAGACAGAGACAGAGACAGATTCCAGTTCAGTCCATGTG
>NC_082387.1:25230614-25250839 GCF_031168955.1 Gadus macrocephalus
ATTTTATTTTTTTATTTTATTTTTTTATTTTATTTTTTCCAGCGGCAGCGAATGATAGGTAGGTTGTTTTCATTTAAAAACGAGAAAATTCGCTCATCTTGTACAGAATGAAGAGGTGCTGTACCAAAACGTGATTATAGTTTGCATAAATTTTATTTATTTTTTTTAAGGCGAGACACGGCAGGCAAAATCATCGATTTTTCAGTCACTGGTCAATTTTGATATTTTGGGCTGTTTTGCACCATTAACATGTAATGTTTCGCACAAAAGAAAAAAAAATGTCAAAACGAAACATTTAGGTGTTTGTTTTATTATAGTTTGTCAACTTGCGCCTCTGAATTTTACAGAAGATTCACCAAATGTTTGCTTTATTACGCACCGTTTCAAATACAGCCGGTGGTATCATTGGAAAGCACTCGATCTGCTGCACAACATAAAACTGATATCTGATTGGCTGGACTCGATTTCCGACCGGACGATTGGTTCGAATGTATCACGTGGTATGCTCTCAAGCTTGGTTGGCTTTTGCCATAAGAATCTTTAAAAGCCGTTTTCTCAAAATGAGTTTTTCCTCACACGCCAAGCAAGGAATCTCCACTTCTGTAGCACCTACATGCACCAAACTCTAGAATCTTATTCTCAGCTATTATATGAAGATTTTTACAGTGGGATTTGTTGATATATCATTCTTGGCCTGATTTACATGACATTTTATGCATAAAAATAGGGCGGCAATACATTTTTTGGATAACGAAAGGAGATATCCATAATCCCCTTTGTAAATATTTTTCTATTTAATATAGCAACAACATGAAAAAATAATTTTGAGCCTGGCTTTTTCCAATGGTCCGATTCTTTGTTTCAAAATGTATGCATATTTGCGCATATTTTATTAGATATAGCCTAATTAGCATATTTTAACATACAATTACAGAAAACGTTCAATGCATTTTCTTCTTCTAATCATGTGGCTAATCAACCGGTAAAGTTTCATAAAGATATCTGTAAGTTATAAAAAAAATCGTATTCACCTGCCGTGTCTCGCCTTAAAGCTCATAAAATAATTTGGGTCGCACATAAATTGACAGGGTCGGTCGGAAACCGGAACCAAACAAAAAATTTTTTTAGGCCTAGACCTCCTCCTTGTGCCTCTCTAACGCTCTAGATGGTGATGACCTCCTTCTTGTGGCTCTCTAACGCTCTAGATGGTGATGACCTCCTTCTTGTGGCTCTCTAACGCTCTAGACGGCGCTGATGACCTCTAGACGGCAGTGATGACCTCTAGACGGCGCTGACGACCTCTAGACGGCGCTGACGACCTCCAGACGGCGCTGATGGACCTCTTACCTCCTCCTGGTTGTTCTCCACCCGGGGGTTGCTGGACGTCCTCTTCAGGTTGCTGCTGAGGCTCACGCTGACCGTGGCGTCCGACTTGGAGCGCTGGTGGGTGCGCTTGGAGGGCGACAGGCTGTGCTCGCCGCCCAGCGCCCCCAGCCCCCCCGCCAGCCCCCCCCCCGCCGCCAGCGCCCCGTGGAGGGGCTTGGCCGAGGGGCAGAACAGGGACAGGGTGGGTGGGTCGCGGCGCGCCCGAGCCCCGGCCGGCTTCAGCTCGTCGGACAGGATGAGCTTGCGCAGCTTGGTGCCGCGGGAGTGCCTCTGCGTGGAGATGTGCATGTCCGAGGAGTAGGCGCCCAGCAGCCACGCACACTGCAGGGAGAAGGAGATGCTCTGCCGACAGCGGTGGACCTGCAGCCCGACACAGAGCAGGACAGTGAGCACCGGGGGGAGACGGGGGGACGGACAGGGGGACGGACAGGGGGACGGACAGGGGGACGGACAGGGGGACGGACAGGGGGACAGACTGGGGGACGGACAGGGGGACAGACAGGGGGACGGACAGACAGGGGGAAAGACAGGCAGGGGGACAGACAGACAGGGGGACAGACAGGGGGACGGACAGGGGGACAGACATGGGGATGAGACAAGACCCCCCCCCACCCCTCTTACACACTTATTGTATGTTGTACGTCCTGTACTTAGCATCACGTAGCGCCTTCTCCTAGCTATCTCTGTTGTGTACGGGGAATGGGTTAACCTAGTGATTGTTGGTGCTCGGCACTCGGCTCTATGAACATCCTCACTGTACCGACAGAGGTATATCGTTGTTTCTCTCTCTTCTGACAAATTTACTTATAGTAAGTCGCTTTGGATAAAAGCGTCTGCTGAATGCCCTCAGTGTAAATGTGGGACCGAGGCACTAGGCAGGCTGGCTCCCAGAGGACGGGTACCGACAGGTCCTGTCGTCTACCTGGAGGCCTCAGCGCTATGGTGCCTGATTGACAAAGTGTCGGGGAATTAAGACACCTAACAAACACTAAACAAACAGTACATGTTGGCAGATTCACACAAGCACACACACACACACACACACACGCACGCACACAAACACATACACCCACACAAGCACGCACACAGGCCAGACACATGCACGCACACACACAACTATGACGAGCGTTTCAAAACAAACATCTTCATCTGTGCCAGGGGGAAGACTGCGGTGGTTACGACATCAGGGCATGCTTTAATCCCGTGTGACAGCGGCTACACTTGGCCCGCGGAGTTCACTCAGACGAAGGCACCGGAGCCACTCATGCACAGCGCCTTTGTTCGCAGCCCTCGCAAACAAACAGCAGAACGGCCTCGTTTGAGCCTCTAAAGGACATCAGTTAAATAAGAGAACGACATTCTAGCTGTTTCAAGTCATCATAATCAAAAGAACATTCAATGTGATAAAGGTTTAAGGGCGACTCTCATTTCGGATGACTTTTCTTTTAGTCTTTTACAATTCAGTTGTTTCATGTCCGCTGATTATAAAATATGAAATATGATCAAATTTTAAGGGCGCCTAAATCGTGGACGACTTTTTCTTTTAACCGTTCAACTCTGAACCCCTCGTTCATTCTTCAACCACAAGCTAGCCCGCTAACGTTAGCTCAACGAGCCGCCTCGCGCGGACGCTAACCCCACGGAGGCCGCTTCCTGTCCCCCCCCGTCTCCTCACCACGTAGGGCTTGATGGCGTCACCCACGTCCTCGTCCATGTGCACGTACATGTTGAGCAGCTGGGGCAGGTAGAAGTCCACGTCCTCGTGCGGGAAGCTGAAGAGCCGGTTGCCGATGTACGCCTGCACCCCGGGCTCCTTGGAGTTGTGCAGGTAGGAGATCGCCATGGAGACGTCGAACAGCTTGGACTCAAACAGCCGCAGCAGCCACGACTGCTTCGACGGGTTGTGCCGCTGCCGCCGTCGGGCGCTCTTGGCCGCCGACGAGGGGTCCTCCTCCTCCCGGATGAGGGGGGCCTTGACCCCCACGCCGCAGACGCCGCCGCCCGTCACCGCGCCGGGGGTCCCGGGGCCGCCGAGGTCGCCGTTGGGGAGGCCCTGCTCCGATGTCGTGGTCGTCGTGGTGGTGGTGGTCGTCGTGGCGGCGGTGGAGGCGGCGTGGGGGTCCGGGACCTCGGCGCCCTCCTCCACCCCCTGCTGCTGCTGCTGCTTCACCTTCAGCAGCACCTCCTGGCACGCCCGCTTGGCCACCTCGGGGTCGATGACCAGCGTCAGCTCCCCCATGCCCTCCGAGATGACGTCCAGGGCGGGGCTGGGCCCCCCGTGGCCCTCGCTGGGGCTGGGGCTCCGGCGAAGGCCGTGGTGGTGGGGGCCTGAGGACGGTGTGGAGGGCAGGGAGAGGGACGGGGAGGAGGTGATGGAGATGGACGGGGAGGGCGAGGGGGAGGGCGAGGGCGTGGGGGAGGGAGGGGAGGGCTGCACAGGGGAGGGCTCTGCCTCTGGGGGGGAGGGGGATAGCTCCAGCTCCGCGTCACCCATGGTGGATCCTGGGACGTCCCTCTCCTCACATGGACTGAGAGACGAGACACGAGAGCAAAGGGTTGCACGGTCGGCCATTTTGGAGACAACAAGACAAACGGACAATGTTGTCGTCTTTACATCATGTGCTTGGTCATGTTACTTTTTGTTTACCGATTGGGGGAACACCTTACAACACGCATCTGTTTCAAATCAGTATGTATACCGTTATGTGAGAAATAGTCTGACAAATGGCCGACCAGTTATTGGTTATTGGTGTCGTTTCCCTTTCTGTTCATCGATGTTTCGACCAATCACGTGGCTGGAGGCGGGGCTCTGTAAGCGCGTGGTTGTAGACATTACAGGTTCGTCCAGCAGTAGTAAACTATAAATAAAGTGCCTGTAAAGGTTTCAAATCATTACAGACAGGCCACCGTAGAAATAGAATTGTATAAATCATCCACTCACGTTTTCCAAACGAAAGATAACTTGGAATGCTGGGTCCAAGAATATGTTGGTAATAAGTTGTAACCCAAGAGTAGTAACCACGAAGTAAAGTAGTAGTAAAGACGACAGCGAAAATCAACATAGACCTAAGTAACATTTACTCTCAGAGATGTATGCTCGGCCTTGGAAATGCTTCCAAGGTCGAATAATTCAATCAGCAGGTACGCAAATACTGCTATCCTCAATTTTGAACGTCACAACAAATATACTTGTTTGTCACGACTGGGAGTGTTCCTCGTTCCAGTGTTCAATGTGCATGACACCACCTCAGCGTGACAGCGTCACGTCAGTGGGACATCACCCGAGTGTGACATCATCACCTCGGTGTGACATCATCACGTCAGTGTGGGACATCACGTCTCGTCGTCGGCGCGATTCGGTTCAGCCGTGACCGCACCTTCTCCGGTTGGAGCTCACTAACCCTCGTGTAGCGTTCAGCCACTCGCGGCACCAAAAAAACGAGCCGCACACATGACACACTCCTCGATTGGGTCCGTTTACCTACGAGCGAATCCATCACACCAGGGCAAGGCAAGCGAGCGCGGGTGACGTCGTTACTTACAGCATCAATAATCAATAGGGGACGTATTCAGCCACGACTCATTAGTTGCCTAGTGCCACATGACAGAGCTCATGCAGCAAGGCGTTGCCATGGGAACGAGCAGAGGGGATGTTTTCACAACATCCCTTGTTGTGAAAGTGTCACATCCCCTTTCACCAGTACAGTCCCTTTCACCGAGTTTAAAGAGACACGGCGGTTTCTGTTCACATGTTGTTCTTTTGGTACGGTTCTAACCCGTAGCTGTAGGACATGTAATGGATACGGGGCCAGACTAGAAGTGGAGTCCAGTGAACCACAGACTGCTGCCCCAGCTTCACACTGTCAGAGCACAACTATACAGTAGGGCTGTCACTTTTTATTCGATGTTCGAATATTCGTTCGAAGGTGGGGTGAAAAGTTCGAATTCGAAGTGTAATTCTCCATTCGAACTGTAAAAATGCGCTATAAAGAAGAGAGCGGCGAGTGGCTTCTCCTCAATAAAGCGGCCCTCCTGGATCCCCGCTTCTCCCGGTTAGTCCACCTTTCCCCTGCACAGAAACATCTCGTGACTGAAAGCCTCTCACACGAGCTCACTGAAACGGAGACCGACACTGATCGCACACGACAGGGAGAAAAGTCCGCTGCTGCGCTGGGCGCGATGGGCAGCCTGTTTGGGGACTTATACAGCACGGCTGACACAAGCAGCTGCAACGGTAACGGAGAGCTGCGAGACTACTTGTAATTTTCTTTCCGTAAGGAATAAAAAGAGCAGCATGCCGTGTTGGAGGTCGGCCTCACAGATTGTTCGTTTATATAGGCTGTGTGTGCCATGGACGACATGCGCTCCGCATATCGCGCTCCGAGCAGTTATTGTTAATGTGTAAAAGACAGCCGCACTTGTGTGTCGGAGCTTCCTCTTGTTGTGTTTACAAATGTGTTATCAAAGATGTGTTTTTATCCTGTGCTGTTATGAATTCAGTAGGTATACGTGAGGTATACGAGAGCAACATAAAAAATCAAGACTGTTGTCGTGTTCTATGGGGGGGGGGGGGGGTCGAATGTATTCGAATGTATTCGAATTAATTATGGACATTCGAAATTCGTTCGAATTTCATTTTTGGAAAAAGTGACAGCCCTACTATACAGCAACACAAACCTTACTATCAGGTCACTATTACCATACACACACACATGTCATCCACCTTTGGTTTCAACTCTGCTATCAGCCTCGCGCTCAGGCACCCCGCTAATCCCAATGATCAGATTACTGATCAGAGAGAGAGAGAGAGAGAGAGAGAGAGAGAGAGAGAGAGAGAGAGAGAGAGAGAGAGACCTTATTCATTCCAGTGGATTAATTTAAATCCATCAGCGTCTAATAGTGAGTGGGTAGAAACAACATGAGACGATATCATAAGAAAGTTGGTCTGACCTCCATATAACGGGGGTCTCTGGCCCCCGGAGTGACCGACAGACCCCCAGGTCCTACTCTCCTAATGGTCTCCAACCCCAACACCTCACTAGACTTCCCACAACAAAGGCTTGTTTGTCACCACAGACATTATTATAAGATTATAAGTACATTATGAGTCATTGAGTCAAAGCTGGACCCGCAGGCTACGATTATTACAAAAAATAGCGACTGGAACCGATCAGCGAGTTTAAACTGAACCAACTCATGGTAGTTCAGGTACTGTTTCAACTTTGGCAGAAGGTGTATTTTGATACACGTTTATAAAGTGCGATCTGCTTTTCCCTGTAGATACTGATTTTAATGTGGTTCACTTTAAACACAGCGGATCGTACACAATGATCCAACATTGAATAGCAGATGACATAGATAAATAGTTATAGATATAGATAGTGTATAGATTTAGAGTTATCGATATAGGTATATATATATATAGATGCATCGATCAATAGATAGATATATACATAGAGATATAGATAACTAGTTATATAGAGTTACAGATATAGCTATAGATATATAGTTATAGATAAATGGATATAGATACATAGAGTTAAAGATATAACGCTATAGATACATAGAGTTATAGATAAGAGAAACATAGCGTTATAGATCGATAGATACATAGAGTTATAGATCGATAGATATAGATACATAGAGTTATAGAGCTATAGATATAGATCACACCCAAGGATGAGACAATAGAGATGCGCTGGACGGCCTAGCGGCTAGCTATCCGCTTAGCAGCCGTTTAACAACACAAAGCTCTCTGGGAACATGAGTCAGAAGTTCACCACGACCATTACATTACATTATCAAATTATTACAGCTCGTAGGTTAATTTAGAAACGGAACTTTAGAACTTTTGCGCTGCGGGAAAGTAGCGGCGTGAAGCTAAACCCACAACTGTTGCTAACCTCTCCTGCAGTGTTTATGATGGAGCGGCGCTGACACACACAGCAACGCACAATGCAACACCGACACTACACACAGACACACACTAGGGCCATAGATGTACACTATTCTTACCTTGGTGATGTTTACTGTTTGTTGAGTTTTACGATCCGACTCATCTGCTTCATCTCATCGAAGGACCCCTGTTTCCTGAGGGGAGAGGGGGGCGAGGCTGCCAGTGTGGCGCCTGAGTGTAATTTAAAAACTAAGCGTCCGTGCGCACCTCGTTGTTAATCGGTCGACATGATGGAATGAAAAATGTGATTTAAATTATGAGTGGTCGTGGATTTATTGATTATTGTTTTGCTTTAATACGTCTTTAAAATTAAGCATACTGTTTTTTTTACGAAGGCAACCGCTTTGTCTTCTTAAAAAGCTGCTTTACGATCATGTATTGGAACTATAGCAATCAATAATTGATTATTGATTACGTATCACGGTGATACGTTTGCATGTTCTGCAACCAAGCTATTGCCATCATGGAACTAGACGAAACATGTTGCGTTTCCAAATGCAAATGTTGTTTATCGCAGTGCGTCTGCTGTAGGAGATTTTGCGTTTGAGTTTATTAAATATAATACATAACATACATTAAATAGTGTCTCACTCATGGCCTCGTACAAATTCGATTTTAATTGATTCCCATGGTATGAAGTAGGATTTTACAATAAATGCAAATGCATTTATTGGAAAGAAGTCTGAAGGCACTGAAAATAACCATATAAGGCCACACGGTGGCAGTAGAAATATACCATTTAATCATGGGAACAAATCCCTTCTGACACACAGCAGCGTTGAGATAAGATATTTTTTTATTAGGATTCAAAGTTCGCGAGTACACCCGAACTTACATTCTACCTCCAGTCATCAGTTCAACAGCAATAATCTTAATTCATGAAGCAATTAATAACGCAAATATATTAATGGATTCTTTCACATTAGATGCGATTATCTTTATTGCATTACGTTTTTACTTATTTACACTCAGTCTATAGAAACTCATGAGTTTATTATTTATTCATGATTTATCAAAACACGATTTTTGTTATAACAGGATAATGACATGAACTACTTTAATTTGGTGTCAATTTTATTTCAGGGATTTCCCTCCCAGGATATTAATAAAGTCTTGCAAATCCTGACAAAATGGGTTTTTCAGAAAAATAAACAGAGCAAACATGATAGTACAAGTGTTTATTTAAGAATTGGTGGGAAGGGATGGCATAAGTGTCATAACAGTAAAGTGCTGCTGAATCAGAATCTATACTCATGTTAATAACATAACCCATGTTAGTGATATCTCTGATTTATCATCAGAGTATTGGAATGTTAAATTCATTACCAGGAATCATTTACCAGCGTTCAGAAACGATTGAGGCCAGGTAAAAGTGGAAAACCATGGCAACAGGCTCTGTTAAACAACATTCACAGTACCATTTGTTGAATGTTTTCGTGTTATAAAAGGACGTTTTTTTTTAAAATTAATTTCCTTGAAGGTATCATGGTATTTCTGGTATACGTTCTAAAGCCTACTTTGACCTGGGGACGACCCCAGGGAACACTAACCCCTGGGCCGGTCAATCAAAGTGAATCACAAACCACAAGATGAGAGGATGAACGACCACGAACCCTCCCAGCTCCATTCAGACTGCATTCTTCTACTGCAGCATGTGCCGTCGATCAAGATCACCATGTGTTAAGCATTACTGTATTTTAGTAACCTATATAAACTAACATGATTTATACGGTAAGACCAACGTGTGTGTGTGTGTGTGTGTGTGTGTGTGTGTGTGTGTGTGTGTGTGTGTGTGTGTGTGTGTGTGTGTGTGTGTGTGTGTGTGTGTCCGTCCGTCCGTCCGTCCGTCCGTGTCTGTGTGTATGTCTGTGTCCGTCTCTGTCTGTCTGTGTGTGTTTGTGTGCGTCCGACTCTGTATGAGCGTTTATTTGTTTGCTAGTTTGTTTTTGTGTGTGTGTGCGCGTGCAAGCGTGGGTGTGTGCGCACGCACCCGAGTGAGTGCGTGCGTGCGCCCCAGTTTGTGTGTGCGTGCCTGAAGGCGTGCCTGTGAGAGATGGAGGGCCCGAGTCGGCCCGGGCCCCTGGACTGGGGATAGAAGGCACAGTCCACAGCTAGAGGAGAGGGGCTGCGTCTATAGCTAAGGCCGGGCGTAAGGGGTCTACAGCCAGCCTGATGTGGGGGGGGGGGTCTACTGCCAGCCAGATGTGGGGGGTCTACAGCCAGATGTGGGGGGTCTAGAGCCAGATGTGGGGGTCTAGAGCCAGCCAGATGTGGGAGGGTCTACAGCCAGATGTTGGGGTCTACAGCCAGCCAGATGTGGGGGGGTCTACAGCCAGATGTGGGGCGTCTACAGCCAGCCAGAGGTGGGGGGTCTAGAGCCAGATGTGGGGGTCTAGAGCCAGCCAGATGTGGGGGGTCTACAGCCAGATGTTGGGGTCTAGAGCCAGCCAGATGTGGGAGGGTCTACAGCCAGATGTGGGGGTCTACAGCCAGCCAGATGTGGGGGTCTACAGCCAGCCAGATGTGGGGGGTCTAGAGCCAGATGTGGGGGTCTAGAGCCAGCCAGATGTGGGGGGTCTACAGCCAGATGTTGGGGTCTACAGCCAGCCAGATGTGGGGGGTCTAGAGCCAGAAGTGGGGGTCTAGAGCCAGATGTGCGGGGTCTAGAGCCAGATGTGGGGGTCTAGAGCCAGATGTGGGGGTCTACAGCCAGCCAGATGTGGGGGGTCTAGAGCCAGATGTGGGGGGTCTAGAGCCAGATGTGGGGGTCTAGAGCCAGCCAGATGTGGGGGGTCTACAGCCAGATGTTGGGGTCTACAGCCAGCCAGATGTGGGGGGTCTAGAGCCAGATGTGGGGGTCTAGAGCCAGATGTGGGGGGTCTAGAGCCAGATGTGGGGGTCTAGAGCCAGATGTGGGGGGTCTAGAGCCAGATGTGGGGTCTAGAGCCAGATGTGGGGGTCTACAGCCAGCCAGATGTGGGGGGTCTAGAGCCAGATGTGGGGGGTCTAGAGCCAGATGTGGGGGTCTAGAGCCAGATGTGGGGGTCTAGAGCCAGATGTGGGGGTCTACAGCCAGCCAGATGTGGGGGTCCTACAGCCAGATGTGGGGGTCCTACAGCCAGATGTCGGGGTCCTACAGCCAGATGTCGGAGGTGCAGTCGCCCCCGGGGTAGCGCAGCTCGTGGGCCAGGACCGGGCCGTGAGGCTCCTTCCCGAAGTCCACCAGGAAGTCCTTGTTGAGGACGATCCCCCCGTTGACGTTGTCCACGTCCAGCTGCATCATCACAGAGCCCTCCCTGGAGGAAGGACCCACCGTCAGACACGTTCCCAGACCTGCTTCTCCGACCCGACACCGATTCCTTAGCTGTGAGTGTATGCCGATACAGCATTGAGCGTTGCAACTGCTAACAGCACTCGCTCTTATTGAAGGGTTCTCTCGCGATGATGACAGAAACATGTCATCAAGAAGAAGCCCAGCAGGGGATAGACAGTGAATACAGAAACACGCCATTAAGAAGAACTAGGGGTTAGACAGTGAATACAGATACATGCTATTAAGCAGCACTAGGGGTTAGAGAGTTGATTGTGAAACACGCCGTTGAGCAGCGCAGTTAGACAGCGAGTCCGATCCGACCCCGGAGGGGGGCCGCTCCGGCCTGCTGGTCTTACTTGAGCATGTCGGGGTAGAACTGCTTGTCCCAGGCGCTGTAGAGAGACGTGGTGACGTACAGCCGCCTACCGTCCAGGCTCAGCTGCAGCATCTGGGGAGCCCCCCGGACACGCTTACCCTGGGAGACACACACACACACACACACACACACACACACACACACACACACACACACACACACACACACACACACACACACACACACACACACACACACACACACACACACACACACACACACACACACAAAATCCTAAACATACACAAACACACAGATCCAACATCCTGCCTCATTCCATACTAACAGCCTCATAACAACATTGTCGTACAGATAAGGTTTAATCCTTTGATCAAGTGGATGAGGGTTGCGGGATCACATGCATGTCAACACACACCCAACCCCACAGGAAAAACTGCTTC
The DNA here is from genome assembly GCF_031168955.1 of Gadus macrocephalus. Lineage (NCBI taxonomy): Eukaryota > Metazoa > Chordata > Actinopteri > Gadiformes > Gadidae > Gadus > Gadus macrocephalus. The sequence continues at coordinate 25,242,047 of NC_082387.1, forward strand.
TGACCCCACTTCAGGTCATGACTGACAGTACAGTCAAGTCTTCAGGTCATAACAGGTATGATGTTTGTACGTCGTCCGGGCACTTGAAAAAATAGTACTTAGCGTCGTGTAGCATCTTATCCTAGCTATCGGGGAATGGGTTAACCTAGTGATTGCTGATGCTTGGCACTTGGTTCCATGAACATCCTTACTCTACGTCCACACCAGAAGCGACCAAAGCGTCAAAGACGCTTTGGTCGCTCATTAAGTTTCGCTGCGAATATTTCTGTTCGCTTTGGTCGCTGAAGTCGCTCGTGACGTACAATCCAAAAGTGCCTGCCGGTGTTCCCTGGGATCCACGCAAGCGAAGAGCGTCTACATTCCGATTGGCTGTCAGTGTTTTGCCGCTGAAACGCGTCATAGTAATTTGCATAAAGTTAAACAGTTTTCAACTTTTTTTGGACGCTCTGGTCGCTCAACTTTGGCCGCTGGTAGCGTTGGTCGCTGTGGTTGCTTTGGTCGCTCTTGCCCATAGAAAGTGAATGACTTCCGGCGATTTGGTCGCTCAATTCGCTTCTGGTGTGGACGTACAGTTACTGTACCGACAGCGCTATATTGCCGTTCCTCTTGATGTATGTACTTACTGTAAGTCTCGGGATAAAAGCGTCTGATGAACGCCCTCAATGTAAACGTCATGACAGACAGACATGTGTCAGGGGGTGGCAGTGATGGATGGGGGTCCCCTGATGGGGGGGGGGGGGGGGGGGTTCTGTTTACCTTGATGACGCAGGGGGGGGGCTGCTCCCGGTCCTCGGGGTCCTCCAGCACCCGCACGGCGCCGTCGCTCTGGATGCTGCCCCCCAGGAACGCCTGCAGGGTCAGAAACCAGTCAGGGAGGCAGACGGACGGACAGAGAACCAGTCAGGGAGGCAACGTTAAAACCTCATCCCAGACGTGATTGAAGAGCTCACCTGGCCGACCAATCGCGGCTTGCTCCTGTCGGTGATGTCATACTGCCGGATGTCTCCGTGCAGCCAGTTGCTGAAGTACAGGTAGCGGTCGTCCAGGGAGATGAGGATGTCCGTGATGAGACCTGCAGCGACACAGCTCAGCCAATCAGAAGGTCTGCTCTGCTGCACGTGCTCAGACGCAATTCCCTTCACTCGTTGGTGCACGCGGCATGTGACTCAGGTGCTAGAGCGTTTGGTTGGTGACCATAAGGTCGCTAGTTTGATCCCCGGCTCCTCCTAGCTAGAGTGTCGAGGTGTCCCTGAGCGAGACGCCTCGCCCTGACTGCTCCCGACGAGCTGGCTGTCGCCCTGCGTGGTCGACTCCGCCGTCGGTGTGTGAATGTGTCCATGAATGGGTGAATGTTGGACTATATTGCAAAGCGCTTTGAGCATACACTATGTGCATACATGTGTGGAGCATATGTAGTTCAGAGAGCATGTGTAGAAGGTGTATAGCAGGGGTTCTCAAAGTTTTGACAACTGAGGGCCAATTTAGGAACCAAAAATTTGACTGAGGGCCGCCAAAGGAAAAAAAAATTGGCGGGAAACGCCGCCAGCATCCCAGTGGTCAAAAAAAACATTGCACCGTGGACCTCTGGGAGTGAGGTCAAGTGAGGTCTAAATCACGAAACTGAGGTTCAGCCTTTCAAAGTAATGTACAGTCGGATTAAAACTAACAAATGTAAAAGGATTTAATTGAAAGCTAGAGAGAGTCGACTTTTCTCTTTATATTTATTTATATTGTTTAAATTAAAATTGATATAATAATAAAAAAAGAAAAACCTTTTTTTTTTCTTTTCTTTTTTTTAGAACTTACATAATTATGTATGTCATTGCGGGCCACCAGGAATGATTCCGCAGGCCGCCATTGGCCCGCGGGCCGCACTTTGAGAACCAATGGTGTATAGAGTGTGTATAGAGTGTGTATAGAGTGTAACTGGTGGAGAACGACTCACTTGGCATCTCCGGCATCGCCCAGCCCTCCACCTTCTTACTGGGAACCTTGATCACCAGCTCTGTGGTCCAGTCTCCCTTCTGGACACACACACACACACACACACACACACACACACACACACGCACACGCACACGCACACACACACACACACACACACACACAGGGATACAAAGACGCACACAGACACACAAACCCACGTATACTTAAATAAACAAAGTTCAAGTTGGGTTGAACTGGGATCTACTGGGTTCCACTGGGTTCCACTAGAATTGACCGGGTTCTATTGGGACCTGCTGGGATCCAGTGGGACCCACCAGGATGGACTTGCTTCTATCGGGATTAAATCGATTATAATGTGTTCTACTGGGATCCACTGGGATCTACACGGTTCTGCTCGGTTCTACTGAGTTCTACTGGGATCCACTGGATGTACACGGTTCTGCTCGGTTCTACTGAGTTCTACTGGGATCCACTGGATGTACACGGTTCTGCTCGGTTCTACTGAGTTCTACTGGGATCCACTGGATGTACACGGTTCTGCTCGGTTCTACTGAGATCTACTGGGATCCACTGGATGTACACGGTTCTGCTCGGTTCTACTGAGTTCTACTGGGATCCACTGGATCTACACGGTTCTGCTCGGTTCTACTGAGTTCTACTGGGATCCACTGGATCTACACGGTTCTGCCTGGTCCTCCGGGGTTCTAAAGGTCACCTGAATACTACCTCAGGGTACTACTGGTACCCTGAGCTCTACTGAGATCTACTGGGATCTACTGGGTTCTACACGGTTCTGCCTGGTCCTCCTTAGTTCTTAAGGTCACCTGAGCTCTACTGAGTTCTACTGGGATCTACTGGGGTCTACTGGGATCTACTGGGATCTACTGGGGTCTACTGGGATCTACTGGGGTCTACTGGGATCTACACGGTTCTGCCTGGTCCTCCTGGGTTCTATCGGGTTCCACCGCTCACATGGACCCCACCTCGGGGTCCTACTGGATCCCCCGGCGTTCCCCTGAGTTCTCCGGGGTCCCGCCCGGTCCTGCGTGCCTCTAGCGCCCCCCGGTGGCTCACCGCGGTCCTGAAGAAGCGGTAGACGGTGGAGCCCAGGGCGCAGCCCACGTAGCCCTCGGCGGCGCTGGGCTCGTGGAGGAAGCGGACCTCCAGCGGCACGGCGCCCTCCACGCCCAGGTCGATGCTCTGCAGCTTCTCGTGGCTGCTCCAGTCCCACACGTGGATGCTGGTCCCGTAGAGGCCTGCGGGGGCAGCAGAGCCGGGACAAAAGTCGTATTTAAAATATATTTTTTTGAATAAAAAATAATAATAGGGCTGGGCAACGATTGAAAGTTTTAATCGCATTGTATTGGTGAGTTAACCCGCGATTAATCACACTTTTAAAATTCTATTTTAAAATCCACTCCAATTTAAGTTAAATGAGATTGTCAAATGGAAGGACACATTATCATTCATAGCAAATGTACTTAGTAAGCAAAAACTAGACTAGTGATCTTGGGGGAGTTTTATTGACTCACTCAGTGTGGGTTGCATATGAAACTTACGGAACACCACCGATTTGGGAATTGTAAAAAGGTAGTCAATTAGTACAATTGTAAACGAACAGTTACTACACGTGTACTTAAATTCAAATAAGTAGTAAAAAAACAAAGAGAATGTGCGTTAGTGCATCAATTTGTATTAATCGTGTTAAAATAAGATTGCGTTAACGCGGACGACTATCGTACCGCATGAAGAGCGGCGAAGACATATCGCCATATCGATATTATAATTTTTTCATTACATTTTTTTTAAAAGACGACTAACGGAAAAACTCAGTTTGAACCATGAATAAAGACACGGTCCAAAAGTATCAAGCATGGGATGAATGAGAGTGTGTGTTTGGCTCTCAGTCGTCTATTGGCTGGCATTTAGGCTGCCTGCCACGTATGCAAACAGCAGCAATACAGCACTTTGGTCGCTGCGTTTAGACTACTTGCACGGTGAGCCACTCCTGCCAAACGCCATCTGGCATAATCGGTACGTCATCGGACGTCATCTTCACAAACGGTCTTGGTTTAACGGATGTTAAAGTGAAGCCAGGAGAGTTGACCACGAAGCTTTGATTCCCGGACAGCTATCGTCGTTTAACACAACCTTCCCCCTACCTTACCTTCCCCTTCCCTCCCTCCCTCCCTCCCTCCCGGAGGTCCCCCAGAGTGGGGTGTGGAGCCCAGTGGGGGGGGGGGGGGGACCCACCTTCCTTGACGTGCTGCATGTCGAAGCCGTTGGCCAGGGCCTTGGGGGCGCCCCACTCGGTGCTGATCATCACGTTGTGCCGCGGTTGGTACCAGAAGTCGTAGCCAAAGGCTGTGGCGTCGCCCGGCTTCTCCCAGTTCCCCAGTACCTCGAAGGACTCCCCGTCCAGCAGGGCAAACCCACCTGTGGGGGAGAGAGAGGCCCGGTGAGGACATGGCTTGGGCACGGGTTCTTGGTTGCAGCAGAACCTCAGTCCTAGAACGGACCCTGGGCAAGTTCTCTGGGAAGCCGGGTGCATTCATTCAAGAGCTCCGGTCAAACATCGTCTAGATGTGTTCGGTGAAGTCATGTGTTGTGGTGGTGTGGCTGATACAGTGGTGCTTATGGAACACAGATTTGGCTTGTACGTCAAAATGCCTCGTGGGATTTTTGGAGGGCAATACTGTCCCATTCTGACTCCAGAGAGTTGTAGTGCTTTGAAACCATAAATCAAGAATTCTGGAATCCTATCTTTAATAGCCTATGTTTAATATGATTTAGAGGGGGACAATTAGTTAGGTTTTAATAGCTATCAATTGTTTAATCACGGATGCTAAATTATTCTGTCTTTAGTTGTGTTTTCTTTTTTGAACGTATGTGCTGGCAATGGAAAGTATTCACTTGTACATTTACAAGATGGAACACATTTGACGTTGACCTGGAACCTGGCTCTAGATTTGTTGTGGTTATGACGTCATTACGGGAAAGTAAAAAAAGTTAAACATTGACTTGGCGGTTTTGGCAGGAGCTACCTTTGCCATTGCCGGACGGGTCTCCGATGCAGCCGATCATGATCTGCCCGTTGCCCAGGCAGTGGCTGGTGTGAGGGTTCGCCAGACCACACTTCCACATCAGCTCCGTGGGCTCCACGATCTGAAAGAACCGAACCGAACGCTCAGCTGAGGAACGTCCTCAGGCTCAGTTCAACACGCCGCACCCCTCAGTGCTTGTAAAACAAAACACAACCCCAGAGGGCATGTCCACAAGAGGGTGTCTGGGCATGTTTGCATGTCTGATTAAATGATACTCGGATAGGCTTCATTCCCTCTTTAGGTAAAATGTCTGAACCCGGTCTGGGATGTGTCATCAAAAGGAGGTATAAATGTATAATCCGATTATATTTTTTTAGGTGTGGGAGCGTGACACCTTAAGCTTCTGCTTTCTGTGTAATCATGAGGCGAACATGAAGTACTGCCAAAAGTCAGGCATTATGCTCTTCAGCAACAACCTGCAATTTACCAACAACCAACTGAAAAACAAGTCTTTATTATTAACAGTGGTGCAGCCCTGAAAATTCAAATTGCTTCTTGGTAAACTAATTATCATCTCAAATTTGAAATAACATTCATAGCAGTTCTACGACTTTAGAAATAACTGAGTCTGACTTTTTCTTTGACACCGTTGGATCACAGTGTGTTAATAACGGGATTAAGGCTGGGTGCTCCTCTTTCAAACTCCTTCCTGCAGATAATCTCACACCGAGTTTCCCATGGAACCCCAGGTCAGGTCAGGCCAGCCTGCCAGTACTGCCACGGCCGTGAGGGAATGCAAAACATCTATCGTTGAAGCTAGTACAAACACGCATGCACGTACCTACACACACATACACTCATTTTATATTCCTAACTGCCTTTTTCCTCCTCGAGGAGAGACCAATCAGAAGAAGGGTGGGAGGGGCTTGACCTGAATCACACGGCTGTAAGTCAAGCCCCGCCCCCAGGTGGAAGAGTACGTGTTTGGACTGTGGATCCGAGTTAATAAATGACTAGCTGATAACCAACCTACACTAAATGGGGTAAAGACCAAATAAAGTCTCAGAGACGGTCCAAAACAATCTGTGACGAGGTCCATCGCTAGACGCCATGTGGGGGGCTTCCACACTCCCACCTAGCTGACCTTAACCGGACCCCTCCAGACAGAAGGACGCTGGTGGGGGGGTGCAGGGAGCCGGTTTATTGCACAGTGGTTGGACAATGATACACGACACAGGCAAACTCAAACACGGTTGCAAAACCTAATCTCCAAGAGAGAGCCACAATGCCCAAAGGAGAATGTGCTCAGGCTGCCGAGGAACTGGACATGGTCTGGGTGAAGTTCAGATGAAGTCCAGACGTCTTAGTGAAGAAGTCAGTGGCTTCTGACTTGTTCCAGTTCAGAGAACCGTCAGACCGGTCGCTTCAGTATGCAATCCACTCCGATTGGTGGACCAAAGGCCTCAGGCCAAGGTCTGGTGAAGCCACCAGTTCAGGGAAAAGGAGAGGAACCGAGCGGACCATCACCAAGACGGTGCGTGACGCAAAACTCTCTCAGGAAAGGCAGTGCCTCCAGCTTCAAAAGGGGAAGACAAGGCCAACAAGTTGCACAAGTCCCGGACGGACCAAGGCATCCTCTGAGTTGGAGTCGATTTACTCCTGCTGCCCTACAACCCCATGGGGAGCATCCAGTAATCTGCCCAGAGACACGTGTCAGCATTGCTCCTCAAGCACTTTCATGAGAGACCTCTCCTGCAAGACAGCGCGCCACACCACAAAACCAGTGGAAGCTGGAAAAGGTTTTGGAAGTGGACCCAGGGAAGGATGGAATAATGGGAATACTTGAGTTACTTATCAGCAACTCTTGATTCAACTCGTCAGGTTTATTCGGACGACGACATAACGTGTTTATGCAGCATGTTTGTCCTTCCAAGTCATTCTAAGAAATCCCTGTTTTGGTGGGAGCGTAGCTCCCACACATTGTTAGTTCAATATCTGGTTTCTGTCTTGCTGTTGTATTTGGTTCCCATCTGTAAACAGAGCATTCTTAGGGGCGGAACTAAATGACCATGGATTAACGTTTAGCGCCGTTGTGGGTAATTGACGCACTTCTAACGGAAAAGAGCAGAATGGCAATCATACTGTCAATCATGCTGTCGTGTGTAGGCCAGGAGACAACGCTACAAGCATGTCTAAAAAGCCACCGCTCAACCGGTAGAGGTTTATTGGGTTGTCAGAAAGGCAGCCAAGAAACTGTCAATCATGGCTACTGGTGTTGCGTTCCGAAACGAACAAGGAATGAAAGACAAAACCATTGTTTTGGATGTCAAATATAAATTAACATGTACATACATTATCAGAGTTCATAAACAACTGAGGGATCATATTGATGATCAGATTTCCTTCTTTGGCACCGTTGGAAGGAACATAACTGGAACAGTGTGTTCCCTCTTTTAAACTCAGATAACCTCCCTTTGAGATGGTTCTTGACAGAGGTTAAAGGGGGTCATACGTAGATGTATGGCCAGTAAAGGCCCCCTGTAAAGGTGATTCAGGGCTATAAAAAGAGAACTGACTTGACCTGGTTCAGAGACCCAGTGTGTGAACAGCTGTGATCTCTGGCCTGACTGCCATCAATGAAAGATAAGCATAATATATTTAGAACTTGTTGTAGTTATAGTTTCATCAGGGCTGTGTACTGGCAAGGACCTCCCCATTTGAAGCGCGGTACGTGGGTCGCACTGCGATGCAATTATGTTCTCATCTACTTCTCCGGTGGGTTCCTCTTTACTTTGACCGACTACATAAATATTCATTTATAATTTAAGTAAACGATAGATATTTGAGCAAAGATGAACGCATAGTTTGAACCTTTCTACGCGTACAAAATTAATTGTGCGCCCCCACCGTCCTTGTGACCTTGTGACCCCCCCCCCCCACCGACCTTGGGACCCCCCCACCGACCTTGTGACCCCCCCTACGACATTGTGACCCCCCCACCGACCTCGTGACCTTGTGACTGCCTCCCACCGACCTCATGACCTTGTGACCCCCTCCACCGACCTCATGACCTTGTGTCCCCCCCCACCGACCTCGTGACCTTGTGACCCCCCCACCGACCTTGTGACCCGCCCCAACCGACCTCGTGACCCCCCCACCGACCTCATGACCTTGTGACCCCCCCCCACCGGCCTTGTGACCTTGTGACCCCACCGACCTCGGGACATTGTGCCCCGCCCCCACTGACCTCGTGACCTGTGACCCCCCCCCACCGACCTTGGGACCCCCCACCGACCTCGTGACCTTGTGACCCCCCCTACCGACCTCGTGACCTTGTGACCCCCCCACCGACCTCGTGACCTTGTGACTGCCACCCACCGACCTCATGACCTTGTGACCCCCCCACCGACCTCATGACCTTGTGTCCCCCCCACCGACCTCGTGACCTTGTGACCCGCCCCGTGACCTTGTGACCCGCCCCAACCGACCTCGTGACCCCCCCACCGACCTCATGACCTTGTGACCCCCCCCACCGACCTTGTGACCCCACCGACCTCGGGACCTTGTGCCCCGCCCCCACTGACCTCGTGACCTTGTGACCCCCCCCCCCCCCCCCCCACCGACCTTGTGAATGCGCGGTGCCCGGGGGTCCGTCGCCACGTCGACCACATAGATGCGGGAGGAGATGAGCGCCGGGAGGATGAGGAGGCTGCGGCTCTTGGTGGCGTCGCCGTGGCAACTGCTGCATGCGTTCCAGCCGGAGTGGTGCAGCTCGTCACGGAGGTTAGGCACCTCCAGCCGG
>NC_082387.1:25250939-25303439 GCF_031168955.1 Gadus macrocephalus
CCTATTTCACTTTTTATGTGCTTTGACTACGCCCTGTATGAGCCCCGTGAGGGGGGGGAGAGAGAAAGAAAGAAAGAAAGAAAGAAAGAAAGAAAGAAAGAAAGAAAGAAAGAAAGAAAGAAAGAAAGAAAGAAAGAAAGAAAGAAAGAAAGAAAGAAAGAAAGAAAGAAAGAGAGGGATTCACTGTTTAATTGATAACGCAGATCGGTATGTCAGGTCAAGTCTCATCCCTCAATGAAGACGCCTCTTTATGACACCCTATAGGCTAAACACCCTATAGGCTGCGTCCCTCCTCAGTCTGTTTCCATGCCCTCCATAATTCACAGAGCGTGGAGGGTCGCCCATCGGAGGTCCACGTTGTCCAGACTCTGTGTGCTCACTCCTCTGGTCACCCTTATGGGTGAGACCACACAAGAGACTGAAGGCCTTCAACACTGAGTCAACAAGTGAGCTCACTGCGCACCGAACGCTTGGTTTGAACCTAGCGACCGGTACTGGGGGAGTTTGTGGTCCAGCTGCTGGGATCGCTGATGACTAGTTGTTAGGAAATCATTCGACTTGGTTTCCCATAACCAGGCGTCAGTCAGATCTGTGAAGAGTTCAATCCCTGGCTCCCTCCTAGCTGAGTGTCGAGGTGTTGCTGAGCCAGGCGAGCTGGCTGTCGCCCCCCCGCGCGGTTGACTCCGTCGTCGGTGTGTGGATGTGTGTGGGAATGGTTGTGAAACGCTTTGGAGTGAAAGCGTCTGCGAGTAGTAAATGTGAGAAGTGCGGTGAAGAGAGAGTGACCGTTGGGCGGCTCACCCTTCATGGCGTCCAGGGGTGTCTTGTATCCCGGTCCACAAGAGAGACAGGCTGCTGAGCGGGAACACAGAGCAGAAACATCGCACGTGTTTAGAGGATGCCCGGCTGGTGGGTCATGACGTGACACTCAAAACATCTGAGGTGAACGGGAGAGCAGACTCTTAAAGGAGGCGCTGTGTTATTCGTATGTCCCGACAGCTCGGATTAGCACATAGTAAACATCTGCAGATCACATGACCCCGAGGGACCAATGAGACGAATAAACCGGTTCAGGGTTAGGACGGTTTATACCAAGTCGATAGTTCACCATGAAAACAATGTTAGATAATGTAAATAAACCATGAATAGGCCCCGCTGCTATTGGCCCTCGGTAATAGAGTTGCACTTGAACTTCGTTAGCAGTTTGTAAACGTTTACGTTTGAATCTAATTAAAAACCAACCCCCCCCCCATTAAGTTTACGATCATCCTGGAATTTCAAACCGATATCTTCCCCATATAAGGGGAAAATATGTTTCATGTTTCACAAGTACCTTAAGTAAAGGTTTATAGATCTGACTTACTACTCAACTTTCTATTGAACATTTCAAGTTTATTAAAATTGTATAGCCAATTTGCCATATTAAACTATCTTTTTCAACCACTGGGGTTTTATGAAAAGTACAGTGTACACAAGGACGGTTGTAACATGTCTTAATTATACATAATTAATCAATCAAGTACTCAAATGAAAAGCTTATCTATCATTCACTTCATGTGACTTTAAATGTATATAAATGTATATATATATATACCTGGCTCAGGGTCGGTTGTAACCAGGCGTTACAACCGACCCTGTGTCACCATGTCTCACCTTAAGTGAACCAGCCTGACTGCTAGTTTGACTCACTAAAATAGAAACGTCAGTCAGTAATTTCTATTTGAGTAATACTTCTACACATTTGATGTCAGGAGGGACAGTAATATCCAAAGAATACATCTGATAGAAAAGCTGCATTTTGACCAAGAAGAATACCCCTTTTTTTTTTACCCCTGGAGGTCTTAATGTGATTCGGGTTTTCCAATGGGTATCCTGTTCTGCGGGTAAGAGGAAGATCTAAATGAGCACATGCAGAGGAAGGAGTGGCGGCTCGCCCATAGGGGGCGCTGGAGCGCCGGCCTCCCACCAACCTGCCTGCAGGATTTTTTCCGATAAGGATTAAGGTGACCCATTCAAGAGGTGCATTAAGCAGGACAGTATCAATCTGTTGTTAGCTGAATAACTCATACAGAGATCCTTCTTATGTCCACTAGATTGTAACTCCATAAACAAAAATGGTGTAGCTCCACAGTTAATTATTTACATGAATCTAAAGTTGCATGAGAAAATATGTCTGGCAACAACATAAAGACAGGGGCAGCATTTCAAGTCAAGAATGTATTGACTGACCTTGAAAGTATTGTCCTACAAAAGTAAAATAAGTTATTAAAGTGTTACATAGAAATACAATCATTTTACATTCCTCAACATTGCACAAACAATGTCTTTTCATGCACAAATAAAATACAAAATCAGCTGAAAATACGGCATCTTGGTATTTGTTCAGATTGTAGGATCAAGAGCTTTCATAACCTTTACTTAATTTCAATGGCAGTGCAGTCAAACTATCTTGGAGTTGTTGGGATTTACGGCTTCTGGGAGGGAGAACATTTGCGTTTACATGACACTCAAGAATGTCACCAGTTGATACCCACGCAGTGCTGTCTGGTCAGTCAATAAATACTTAACTTGTAATGCTGCAACTGTCTTTATGTTGTTGCCGGACATGTTTTCTCCTGTTTAGCTATTTTACATCATACAACTTAAGATTCATGCAAATAATTAACTGTGGAGCTACACCATTTTTGTTTATGGAGTTACAATCTAGTGGACATAAGAAGGATCTCTGTATGAGTTATTCATCTAACAACAAATTGATACTGTCCTGCTTAATGCACCTATTGAATGGGTCACCTTAATCATTATCAGGAAAATAGACCCACCTGAGGATAACCCTTACCCTAACAAATTGGTACGAGAGAAAAAGCTGTAGGCTGTGAAGAAGCTAAAGGAGTGTTGGCCGCACGGCAGACTGCCCTGCGCGGGGAATCGACTGGTGGGACACATTCTTGAGTTTCATGTAAACGCACTCAAAGTGTTCTCCTTCCCAATAACCGCATATCCCATCTCTGTCAGCATTGCCACTCAACTCCAACGACTCCAAGATAGTTCGACTGCACTGCCATTGAAATGTTATAAAGGTTATGAAAGCTCCTGATCCTACAATCCAAAAAAAAAAAAAAAGAGTGACAGAACAACATTTTCTTAATAATCAAGCTCAATATGCATTTCCATTAAGATCAGAATTTAGAATTGATTGAATCATCTGTCAAATTAATGCACCTCCTATGAGTAATCCTGCAGCTTTAATTTGTCACCACTGCAAAATCACTCATAGAAACTGTGGAAAACCTCAACCAAGACCAAATTCCAAAATGTTAGTCAGCCAAAACCAAGTGCCAGAACCAGAAACGAAACTTATGCACAAGTGAGCTGGATTCTAAGAGCTAGCTCCAGCAGGGAGAACACACGTTGCATCAGGCAGCCTAAGTGGAAAGGGAGATCAACCCAGGTCCATGAACTGACCGGTCTTGGACTTGGACGTGGTGACACGCCTCCGGCTGCAGTGGTGCTCAAAACATGCATTTCCCATATAGATCGGGATTTAGGATTGAATCAAATGTGTGTCAAATGCGCCTCCTATCATTAATTGATCACAGCCGTTATTTTCCCAGGAAACTGGTCAAATCGAGGAACGCAATAAAAAAAATAAAAAAATCGTCCAAAAGCAAGTGCTAAGCCTATCTCCTATCAGAATCCCGGCACCGGTTAGTAGCGCTTCATGCACTCGCTCAAAACAGGACGCTCTAAGAGAAAATATGAATTAAACAAAGTCCAAACACTGACCCATCGTGGAGCTGGAGGAGGTGATCCGGAGAAAGGGGTCCGTTTGTAGGGCAGTGCGGTCCGGGTCCGAGGCTATGCACCCGGTGGGGGGCGGAGCGGCAGTCGGTACCCCGGCCTGGCGAATGGGCGTCGAGGATAAAGTGCAACCCTTACGAAAAAGGTGGCTCCAGTGAATTGGTGATAGCTGTTATGCCAGTCATGCAATGTTTGCAAGTTTTTGTTTGGATCTGCAGGAAGGCACGTCTTTGCATTTGAGTTATAGGGATAGGGCCTGCTTGCATAACGCAGACCACCGGACATGGACTCTCTGGTGGAAGCTGCTGGCAGGAAGCCAGCATCTCCAAACTTGGAACAATAGTTCCAAGTTTGGAGGCTGCTAGTGTTAAGAGAGACTGGACATCGAAGTTAAGCTATATTAGTTTAGAATTAACAAGAGAGACTGGACATCAAGTTTAAGCCATATTAGTTTAGAATTAATTATTAATTCGTTGTAGGCTGCACATAATAATCGAAGAAAAAAAGAGAGACTAGACATTGAGGTTAAGCTATATTAGTTTAGAATGAATTATTATTAATTCGTTAGGCTGATAATAATCGAAAGGAAAAATAACCATATTTAACAGCACTCTGCAATGCATTAGGTGCAATGGCACCGAATGATACTGGCAGATTTATTATTAGTCCGCCACATTCGTTAGTTGGGCTTGTTCCCCCGACTCACTTTTGACCCTAAAAATACTATTTCTATATCTCAAGCCCAATTTGCCCTGTACTCGGAAATGTGCCCTCACACGATGCATCTTCTAAAGCCTTCTAACGTTACCTCTTTCAACATGAAGGTCCCCAAACGAATTCTCCCGCAGTTCTGCGTTTTATGCAAAACAGCTTTATTCCACATTCCAAATGATATTACATGATTTATTCCACATTCCCAAGCCCCTTGTCGAATCCGAGAAGCCCAATGTCCCAGAGAATAAACGGGATCAAACCAGTTCTGAAGCTCTAGACGGTGTGGCCCGTGTTCTTAAGTCCTTAAGGAACTTAAGAACTTGTCAAGAACTTATGGAAAGGACGCACGGATGTCTCCCGTTAAGCGCTCTTCAAACTAAACGGGGGTCGTGATTCTAGAGCCCGCAGGGACAGCAGAGAGCCTTATCGGTGGAAGCTCATCACTGCCAAAGTCTTTTAGTTTATGGAAATGTAAACACCATTGCATTAATAATATTGAAACATTACTCTTTTAAAATAAGGTATTTTGCATTTATTCGATTTGAATTCCCCTCTTCCCATTTAAAATAGCCTAGGGGCGTTTCAAGTTGTAGCCTACTATTAAAAAAAGCACGCGTTTAATTACATTTTTCGATGTTTACTAATTCCACAAAAATTCAGGTTGCAGATACTTGAAACGTGATATTCGCGACTCGTTTTCAAGTGGTCAAAAAAAACAAGCCATGAAAACTCTTAACTGGATTAACAGACATTCACCGGCCAGGCCTGAGCGATATAAAAAAGACATGGACTGGGCCCAGATCCTCAAGGATGTGCTTTCCTACCAGAGGATTGTGCATCGATTCAACGCTTTATCAGTCGATGTTTGACATCATCTCCATCCCAGATGACAACCTGCCCGTCCCAGGCTGCCCATCTCCAGCAGTAGGGCGCTTTGGCCCTCCACGGACCGCCATGCGTTAACTAACGCAGCGCTGGACATCTCACCGCGACCTCCACCCCTTCTCTCTCCCCCCCCCCCCCCCCCCCCCCCCCCGGTCCTGGCAGCGTGCGGCTGTATGGGTTTCATTTTGCGCATTCGCTGAAAGAACACTTGTAGAACATGATCGCAAACAATTTTGCGTTCGGATAAATCCATCCTGCCTGCGCGATACCACCCCCCTCTTTTTCTAGGAATATATTTTTTATCGTTTCCGGCATCAGGACCGAGTATTTCTCCTCCCATGATATTTAAGGAATGAGAAAGACATTTCTTCCCTGAATCACAGATGTATACATCCACCATCTGGTAATGGCAGACAGCCAAACTGGGAGTTGGCGGTTTTTATATTTTAATGGAGATGGAAAAACATTGAACCTGACCATTTAACTAGACCTCACACGTCAACATAAGAACACATGAACACATGATCGAATGAATCACCAACCACCAGAGTTGCTACAAAAAGACACCAATCCTTTATTTCAGATAATTAGCACCAAGGTGGCATCGAGTTGAACACCAGGGTTATTCAACCCTCCAGTGATGTTCCCGAGACAAAAGGAGGTCAACAGGAAGGAAGAGACGGACACAGACACCTCATTGTCAATGTTAACACAGGGACTGGTGTTGGGAGCCCGGACCGGCCCCATAACCATTCAGGCACCCTGGATCAGGGTCAGGGGCGGAGTGTGTGTGACACCTGCACTCCAACTCTCATCTTCATCCCTGGCCCTCAGCCCTCCCCCGCTATAGCTTCCCCTCCTCCTCCTCCACCTGTCTGCCACTCTTGGAGGAGGTGCCGGCCTTCTGCTCCTCGCCTCCTCCTCCTTCTCCTCCCCAGTAATGAACCTCCTCCTCCTCCTCCTCCTCCTCCTCCTTCCTCACGGCCGTCTCCGGCCGTCCTCCTCCCTCCTCCTCCCGTTCCTCCGTCTTCACGGGGAGCGTCTCTTCGGGCTCCTGGTCCTCGGGACACAGCATGGCGAAGGCCAGGCTCCGGATCAGCTCCTCCCGGCCCTCCCCCTCTCCCCCCCCCGCCCCCTCCCCCTCCCCCGCCCCCTCCCCCTCCCCGGGGACCAGGCCCGTGAGGCGGAACGAGGCCCTGATCAGCGAGGGCCGGTCCCGGAGGACGCTCAGGGCGTCCTGCAGCCAGCCGCTCAGCCGCTGGCGCGCGGCGCCCGCATGCTCCGCCGCCTGGGGCCCGGCGCTGAGCCTCTCCCAGCGCGCCACCAGGAGGCGCTGCAGCACGGGCAGCGCCGCCACCCGCAGGGGCTGCAGCCGCAGCCCGCAGCCCGACGGGATCATGGCGGGCAGCGTGCGCGTGCGGCCCAGCGCGTCCAGGAAGGCCTCGGCCACGTGGTCGCGGTGGCGGTCCAGCACCAGCAGGCGCTTGCGGTGGTGTTGCCCTCGCCCCCCCCCCGCCGGGGGGGGGGGCGAGGCGTGGGGCCGCCACACCCGCTTCACCCACACCTCCAGGCCCTCGGCCGAGGTGAAGCCGTGGGGGTCCGTCTCCACCAGGAACGAGGAGGCGGGGTCCGAGGCGTCGTCCAGGGGGCCCCCCAGCCGGGTGGGGTCCCAGAGCAGCACCAGGGCGGGCAGCAGCGTGCCGTCGGCCAGCGCCGTCAGGTAGACGGTCAGCAGGGGCGTGCCCGTGCCGCTCAGCCGCAGGGCGTGGCTCCGGAGCGCGGGCGGCGAGCCCCTCGCCATCAGGCCGCGGTCCAGGAACACGCTGAGGCGCGTCACGCCCGCCACCGCGCTCGCCGCGATCTGGTTGAAGGCCACCTGCCGGCGGGTGAACTCGGTGAAGCTGCGCACGCCGGCCGCCATGAGGGCGGGCAGCGGCGGGAGGGGGGCGTGGCCGGGCGCCGGCGGTCCCAGGCCGTGCCGCAGCATCAGGCCCACCGCCCAGTTGTACGAGATGCGGAAGGCGTCGGCGAACACGCCGTTGTTCTTCAGCGTGGCGGCGTGCTTGAAGAGCCCGCTCTCCGTGACGGGCAGCTGCTGCTCCCGCATGAACCACACCCACTCCAGCATGTGGTCCTCGCCGGGCTCCGCCCCCACGCCCACGCCGCCCGCCGACGCCCCGCCCCAACGCCGCCGCGCCTGCTCCACCCACGCCCGGACCTGCGCCAGCTCCACCACGAACTCGCAGGCCGCGTGCTGCAGGCCGGAGCACAGCGCCACCAGGCAGACGCGCAGCTGCCGCGCACCCAGCCCGGCCGCCGCCGGGGCGCCCCCTGCAGGCCCGGAGGTCCCTGCGCTCGCCGCGGCCGCCACCCGGCGCACTACGGCCGCCGCCCGGCTCCCTACGGACGGCGTCCGGCGCGCCACGGCCACCGGTGCTTCTTCTTTTACTCTCTCGGCCTCAGCTGACCGTGGGACCAGCTGCCCGGCGCCCCCTGCAGGCCCGGAGGCCCCGGCGCTCGCTGCGGCCGCCGCCGCTGCCTCTTCTTCTTCTTCTCTCTTCGTCAGGTGAGGCGTCGCTGCCTCAGCTGCCAGGAACTCCTCCTCCTCGTCTTCCGGCCTGAAGGTGTAGCGGAGCGGGTCTGCCGCTTCCTCCGTCACGGCTTCTTCGTCGTCGTCGTCGTCGTCGGCCTCACCTGCCAGGTACTCCATCTCCTCGTCTTCCGGTCTGAAGGTGTAGCGGAGCGGGTCAGCCTCTTCCTCCGTCACTGCTCCTTCGTCTTCGTCGGCGGCGGCGGCCTCGTCTTCGTCGCCCTCCTCTTCCTCTTGGTCCTCGGGGACGTCGGGGCGGTCCACGCGGGGCGTGGCCGCGGTCCTCTGGACGACCTGGCCTTCTATCTCGATGGCGCCGCTGTTGGGGGAACAGAGGACGGGCGTCCGTTAAACACGAGAGGAGGAAGCGGTAACGACAATAACGCGACACGGAGATAAGGACGCAGGCGGGAACAGAGAGGAATCAAGGCAGAGACCAGACAGCACGTCGTTAAAAACAAGTCTAAACTGTTCCTCTCCTTGTCACCACTGTATAAAACTGTATTTTATATCGTGTGGCATATCTAGGGATGCACCCAAAATTCAGCGACCGAAAATGGCCCAAAACATAATTTTCGGTTTCGGCCGAAGGAGTAAAAAAAGAATGAATAAAATGAATGAAAAACAACAAAAGCCACATTCTGTGTTTGGTCTCGTCTTTCGACCAACTGTTTCAGTATATTCGGTTTTGGCCAAGAATTGTCATTTCGGTGCATCCCTATATCTGATGTGTAAAAATATCCTCCTGGTCCTTCTTTACAACAGTCTTCTGTTGGACTGTATAGACCTCTGAAGAATAAGTCTGTTAAAGTAGCATTAATAATCGTTTACTACTTTAACGACACCGACAATCCAAAAACCCAGTCGAAACTAGATGGAAAAAGTGTGTAGTTCAAAACGTGAACCAGCTTTTACTTCTTCGCCACCTTCAGTTTGTTATGGACGGTCATTCTAAACCCCGATGTTATTTCCCGTAGACATTTAACTGAGGGAACCGGAGCCTCGGAGGCGGGACTTATTCTTCAGAGGTCTTTAGAGTCCAACAAAGAGCCGTTGTAAAGAAGGAACAAGATGATATTTACACATCAGATATGACACACAATATAAAATACAGTTTTTATACAGTGGCGAGGAGCGGAATAGTTTAGACTTGTTTTTTAACGACCTTTTCTTCAGAGGTCTATTAACAGACAATGTGGCACTGAAGAGCTGCGACCTGCGAGTCGAGGTAGAACCTGGGAATGGCAGATCTTTTACAGAAACCCTTACCTTATTTTGTCTCGGGTGAATCCAACGCTGGGGGAGACTGTGAAACCGTCTGTTTGAAAATGAAAATAAAACCGGATGACGACATTAAAACACAGCTTCTACATGGGACCAGCAGTCCTTTGTTTCAGATCCCTGCAGCATGTGGGGGACATCACACACTCTCCTCCCATAACAGTCCCATGTTAGAGTGGGGCAGCAGGGAAATCGTCTGCCGGGTTCAACCAGTTGGATTTAAGAATTGCACAGAGCCAGTGGGCCCAGGTCAGCTGGAGTTAGGAACACTGGGGAGTTAAGAGAAATGTTTCCCCAGAAGGAGGGGTTTCATAGGGAAGCAGTTGTTATCGCCATGGTAACAGCCCACAGCAACCTTACGACAGGTTTCGTTTTTTTTGGCCAGACTTTACTTCGCCATCTGTCTTGTGGCCTACTTTTTATTTATTTTTTAAGAAGTGATTCAGCATTTTTATGCCTCATTCATGAAGCTAGACAGGAAATATTTGCTCCAAATATCGATATTTTTGTTAAAAAATAATCATCACACAAATGGAGGAAACTTGAATGGAAGTTAGCTAGCCAAAATCGAGCAACTGCTAAACTCAGTTTGGACCGTGGATAAAGACCCAAGTCCCCCATTTCCGGGTCATTCTGTATTCATCGTTAGACATATATCGTGATGCATCGTTATACGATTGTCTAACAACATATAGATCATCTCAGAGCCGCCGCAACGTGATATTACTGCCATCGCAGCCCACGGATCAGGCATCGTACGGTGTGGTACCCCGTGCTTCCCAACCCGGGTCCCCGGGGGGGGTCCACTGACCTTTGGTGGGGGGGTCGAGGGCGTGGAACTCCCAGAAGCAGCCGGTCTGCGTGCAGAGGTTGACCTTGCAGGCCGAGCAGCCGTACACGCTCTCGTGGCGGCCCTGCTTCGGGTCGCAGTTCTTACACCGCCGCGTCCGGAAGCTGATCCTGGCCATGCGGTGCACCTCCTTCAGCGGGTCCCCCTCCGCCTCCTCCCCGTCCCCCCCGTCCCCCCCGCCGCCGCCGGGGGTCTCCAGGCCCGGGGGCCGCTGGTAGCACCGGGCCAGCTGGGTGCCCAGGCGGCGGCGGAACTTGAGCTGCGAGAAGAGGCCGCCCTCCACCCAGCACGGCGGGTTCCTCTTGCGGCTCTCGCGCAGCACGATGAAGGCGTTGGCCACGCTGAGGTTGAGCAGCAGCCAGAAGAGGCTCCGCCAGTGGCGGTCCCGGGGCACGCCGCCCAGCGGGTTGCAGGCCTGCAGCTGCTTGCAGATGTCCACGCCGCGCATGTTCTCCTGCAGCAGCTTGAAGGCCATGGGCCGGGCCAGCGGGTCCAGCGTGCCGGCCTCCGTCTGCGACCGCCGCCACACCGTGTCGCAGCTGCCCGCCACGGCGTTGGTGCAGAGGCAGCCCATCTCCTTGGCGTCCCGCCAGCGCGTGGCCAGCAGGGGGCCGCAGCGCCACTGCAGGTAGTGGCCCGGCGTGGCGAGGTCGCCCTCCCGCCACAGCGCCGCCGGCAGCACGGGGCTGCGGACGGGGAACGAGCTGGAGGCGTACACGCCCTTGAGGAGCAGCTGGCACATGAGCTTGGGCGAGGCCAGGGCGTTGGCCAGGTACAGCCGGTGGTTCTTGTCGTGCAGGCCCCTCATCAGCCGGGGGACCACGGCCAGCCCCAGCGCCTCCCTCGCCGCCGCCTCCCCCCCCTCCCCCGCCGCCGCCTCCCCCCCCCTCCGGGTGTGCAGGTGCAGCCGGTGGCAGTAGCCCGACTTGGAGTCGCACAGCAGCCAGACCTCGGGCGGGGCCTGGCCGTCGGGCCGGTCCTCCAGCGCGGGCAGCAGGGTGCGGTCGACGGTCAGGTGGCAGTTGGGCCGGTACGCCCTCCACATGGCCTCGCCCAGGTGCTTCAGCATGGGCCGGAGGACGCCCAGCGCGTCCGCGGGGTCGCCGCAGCCGCCGCCGCACACGCGGTCCGCCAGCAGGCTGCCCGGGCGCACGTTGGCCGCGATCTGCTTGAAGCGCCGCAGGCTCATGGCGCGGTCCACGTGGTCGCACTGGGGGAAGCGGACGGGGTCCCAGTACTGGGCCAGGTCGGCCAGGCCGTGCACCCCCATGAGGATGACCAGGCCCAGGAAGGCCTTCAGCTCGGGGACGCCCAGCGGGGTCCAGCTGGGAGCGGGCGTGCCCAGGTAGCGAAGGGTCTTGACGTGCGCGTTGGTCTCCTTGGCGATGAGCTCCAGCAGGGGCTCGGGGTAGGCCAGCAGGAAGTAGTCCATGGCGTCGGCGTTCTGGGCCAGCGTGTGGCGGGGGCCGCGGGCCTGCTTGAAGGCCAAGGGCCGCCGGCACACGGGGCCGCCCGGGGCCCGGGTCCAGGACAGCGGGCCTGGGTCCGGGCGGCCGCTGGGCGGGAGGGGCTCCGGGAGGCCCAACAGGAGGTCCGGCTCCTTCGGGGTGGCTGGGGTAGAGGGCAGAGGTCAGGGCAGGGGGGGGGGGGTTATTCAAGAACCGCCCGTGGTCAGATAGATGGATCAGTCAGGCACTTTGTGTATTTTACTCATTTATGTATTTACATAAAAATATTAAATTTTTATTTATTATTTATTTATTTATTCATCATTGGGACGTTTGTATGAAGTGTATGTGTACTTGATCTTGATCCCCGAGAAACGCCTTCTCGTTTTGTTGTTCAATCAACAAAAGTGACAATAAATTTGATTTGATTTGATTTTGACATCTTTTAACTCCTCTCTGAAGCCAACTGGACTGATTTCAAAGTCTTCATTTCTATATATTCCTCCTATATTAATATTTTTATCCATTATTGCGCATAGTGATGTCTGTGATGTGTGTGTTTTTATGCCACTGTCTAAGACAAATTTCCATTTTTATGTAAAGTTTAAAGAAGTCTAAGTCTATTGCAGTCTTAGGTCTGCTCCAGATGAACAGAAGTAGACGTAAGACTAACAATAACAACAACAGACGTACTGTGAGGGCGGCAGGTGCTGGAGGTGTGGCCGCGGTGCAGGCCCAGGTGCTTGGCCATCTTGTCCCCGGTGAGAGAGACGAAGCCACACTGCGTACACACCAGCTCATAGCAGCTGGCCGAGAGACAGACAGACAGACAGACAGACAGACAGACAGACAGACAGACAGACAGACAGACAGACAGACAGACAGACAGACAGAGAGAGAGAGAGAGAGACAGACACAGAGACAGAGACAGAGAGAGACAGAGAGACACAGACACAGAGACAGAGAGACACAGAGACAGAGACAGAGAGAGACACAGACACAGAGAGAGAGAGAGAGAGACAGACACAGACACAGAGACAGAGAGAGAGAGAGACAGACACAGACAGACAGACATATCAGTTTCCAATGTTGGTATTACATGATATATATACATCGGAGCTCATGTGGTATTAGTGTTAACTAGCAGCATGGATCTTCAAAAATAAAATCCATCAGACTATATTCCATCTGAGCTACATGCAGCCACATTGTACGTGATGAAAAAAAAGGATAGAAAGAAAGACAAAGAGTGAGAGAGACTGAGAAATAGAGAGAGAGAGACACACACACAGACAGACACACAGACAGACAGAGAGAGAGAGTGAGAGGCAGAGGCAGAGACAGAGAGAGAGAGAGAGAGTGTGAGAGAGAGACAGAGAGAGAGACAGAGAGAGTGAGAGAGTGAGAGAGAGAGAGAGTGAGGGACTACCATGGAGGAGGTCGTTGATGCAGGGGAAGCCTTTTCCCTCTTTCTCTGGCCAAGACGTGGTTTCTGCAAATCACACAGAAAGAGAAACGCATACCGGTTAGGTGAATTATAACATACACCGTGACACGACCCAGCACTCAGTGTGTGGTAGGGCTTTGACTCCGAGCTTCGTTATTCGAATATAATTCGAATATCAAAAAGTAAATCAAAATTCGAACGAATATTAATTAGGCAGCCCTTAATATTGTAACCTGTTACGGGCAGGCCAAGAGGGAGAGACGTCGGAGAACCCCACACAGTCCATTCATAATATTGTAATGACCACGGAAGAGGCAGTGAATGAAGTATTGATTAGACAGCGGTTTATTAGAAACCTAATAAACCATCGGAACGCGCAAGACCGGTAACCATAGCAACGCTGGTAAACAAACCTCGCGAAGCCCAATCCAGGTCTTACTGAAGGCATTTAATGGTCAAAATATTATTAATAAATATTCTAATATATTCAAATATTAATATTAATAAACAAACAAACTTCGAAAATGATTTTTGGGCAAAAGTAGCAAAGCCCTAGTGTGTGGTATATGGGACACTGAGGATAAGCATATCTATCTAGGCGGCAGTAGCTCAGGTGGTAGAGCGGGTTGCCTGGTAACAGAAAGGTCGCTAGTTTGATCCCCAGCCCCTGAGCAAGATCCCTCACCCTGACAGCTCCTGACGAGCTGGCTGTCGCCCTGCTTGATTGACTCCGCCGTCGGCTGTGTGAATGCTCTAAGTTGCTTTGGATAAAAGTGTCTCCCTAAAAAAAAAATCCCCTAAATGTAAATCTATCACTGAGAGAGAAACCTGATGGCACATGATCACCCACTCGAGATTTACCGACGCGCTCCATGAATACACGCAGTGGAACACGAGAGGATGACGATTATACCACAAGACGAGAGAGAGTGACAGACGCGGGGAAACGACAACCGCGTCCAGTGGGGTTCTGCATCAGGGCTTGAATCAAGGATTCACACAGAACAAGAGAAACAAGCTCCACAGGTGGAGTGGACAGCAGGAGCCAGGCCAAAACCTGGACGGCTTATTCCCCCGTCTGGTTATGAAGCCGTCAGTGGGCCGGCCGGCGAGTCTATTAGTAAACTTACTAGTAAAATTATTAGTAAAATGACTAAAAGAAACACAGACAAGATGAGCAAGTGACCCGTCCTAAACCCAGGTAACCCGAAACACGGCAGAGAGAAGGGGAATCTGAATGCAACTGCGGTCATGAAATATACTAATAAA
Source organism: Gadus macrocephalus (assembly GCF_031168955.1). Taxonomy (NCBI): domain Eukaryota; kingdom Metazoa; phylum Chordata; class Actinopteri; order Gadiformes; family Gadidae; genus Gadus; species Gadus macrocephalus. The sequence goes on from NC_082387.1 coordinate 25,265,225, forward strand.
AGTTATTTAGCCACTTAAGGTTTGAACGTGCTGGGAGTAGTATTGCTGCCATGACTACACGTGCAGTGTATAGGATTAGCTGATTAGCTTTACCAATTGTAGTAATATAGCACATAAATATATAACGTTAACCAATATTTCTTAGTGTCATAGGTACATTCTGTGTTAATATTGCTATCATCACACATTGTTTACCCATCGTTTCTGTTCCTTCTCTACATCAAGGTTGTAGCTAATTGCGGTGAAGTTTTCCCCAATCAAAACCATAACTTTAGACTCTGGTGCTTACGAGGCTGAACTTTAAGTGGAGGCGGTGTTGCGCAGCCCCCAGTCTGGTCCCAGTCTAGACTGGGCACGCTCTGACCTGGCAGACAGGGACCAGGCGCCGGGGGGTAGATGACCTGTCTGGGGAGGGGCTCGTTACTTATGGTGTTCCCCAGGGAAGCGTACTTGGCCCTCTGTTATTCCCACTCAACATAAATGACTTGAAGAGAGCAATGCTCATGCCATCGTTTTCTCTCTGCTGATTTTTTTTGTGTCCAACGTCAGCAAGAATGAGGCGGGAATCACACACGAGTAAAAAATCTGAATGTTTTTCCATTTGTTCGATTACGGACAGAACTAATATTATAACTAATCCGACTTGGCGGTCAGCCCGTGACGTAAAGTTCCCGAATAAACACGAGAAATAGGGAATAACATTCAATCACTTGCTTGCATTTGACATCACTCAAGTGGATAAGGCAAAAATATAAGGAACACAGATCCAAACAGAATATAACCTGTAGGGAAGGACATGCGATGGCCGGGGAGTCAGACGAAACAAACGAATGAATACTGTGCGAACTACTCTGACCAGTGGCAGAGCCAGTGGCACTCATTCCCCTCAGCCAACTCTTTGTTTTGTTAAACAGAACGTAATTGTTTGGTTTGAAGGTTTCATATTCCCGCTCAAGCGAGACCCTGCCTAATGGGGTACGCAAATAAACATTCGGAAACTAATTGTTATTTTTAGTTATTTTTCCATTCCGATTCCGAGAAATGTAATAAACGTTTCTGTTCTGGATCAGCAAATATGATTACGTTTTCATTTACCTTGACCCCAATATAGATCATTTGTAATATAAATACATACAGAAATACTCAGTAGGAAACACCAAATATGAAGCATCAACTTAAAATGTAAAACCATATTAGATACATTCAAAAGTCAAGTCTTTCAGTTGGGAAGCAGGTGGTATGAAAGGGGCGGGGCTTGTGGCGAGTGTGGGCGGGGCTTACTGGATCATGTGGGAGGCGTAGGCGCAGGAGCAGAAGGTTCTGTAGGGACACAGCAGGCAGGAAACGGAGGCGGGGTAGTGGCTGGAGAAGTCGGTGGTGGTGTTGCCGCACTCCATACACAGCAGCCTATCACGCTCCTCCGCACTGGGAAACAGGAAGTACAGAGACATAACTTACACACACACTAATACATACACAGCAGCCTATCACGCTCCTCCGCACTGGGAAACAGGAAGTACAGAGACATAACTTACACACACACTAAAACATACACAGCAGCCTATCAGGGTCCTACGTACTGGGAAACAGGAAGTACAGAGACATAACTTACACACACACTAAAACATACACAGCAGCCTATCACGCTCCTCCGCACTGGGAAACAGGAAGTACAGAGACATAACTTACACACACACTAAAACATACACAGCAGCCTATCAGGGACCTCCGTACTGGGAGACAGGAAGTACAGAGACACTATATACACATTACGCACTAATACGCACTAATACACGTTCTGGGGCACAGATACAGATTCATTATATTTAAAGGCATAAACATATTAATTATACAGGCAGATGTGTGTGTGTGTGTGTGTGTGTGTGTGTGTGTGTGTGTGTGTGTGTGTGTGTGTGTGTGTGTGTGTGTGTGTGTGTGTGTCTGTGTGTCTGTGTGTGTGTGTGTGTGTGTGTGTGTCTCATCATGTTTGAGGCTAGGTAAGCTACGATCCTTCCTGAGGTTAGGTAGCCAGCAGTCTTTCACTTTGTGAATTAATTTTTGGAGGTGCTGGAGGTAAACAGCTCCCCGTCTGGGGACGGGCTCATCAACCTGTTCCCGAAGGGAGGGGGGGGGGGTACTTGGACCTCTGTTCCTTCTACATATGTCTTCCTACATGTTTTTGTGTACGCTGATGCCTCCAGTCTCCCACGTCAGCAGGCCTGGGTCGGACAGCACACTGAGAAGGGACTGAACCGACGCAAACTGCCGGCTACAGGAAAACCAATTATCCCCTCAATCTCGGCGAAAACGTTATCAATTATGTTACGGTCTAAACAGACTCAGGAGTGGGTCCGACATCAGCATGTTGACGGGAAACGTCATAGCAACAAAACCAGCAGGGAGCTTCCCGGGGTAGTACACTTGACGGTCACCAGGGGGGTGACACCATGGCCGCTAAGAGGCCGAGAGTCTACTCACTACGCTCCTGGAAACACCGATCGGAAATGTCTGCTTACTGTGCGACAAAATGGGGGCTCGGGTCACGGTACAGAGAGGCAGTGGAGCAACTGACTGACTGGGATATGTTAAACTCCCAGAGGCCGTGTCCTCAAACATCTGCCTTCTGTGAGTGCAGCTGTACTCCCAACACACACACCAGGATGGATTGTAACAGCAACACACTCTGGGTCACAGCCAGACTGCTCATTGGGAGATGTGATAAAGAGTGGAGACAGGGACAGGTCTACTGGCCAAGTACACAGGATTAATGAGGCCAGAGAGCCTTACTCTGAAACAGCCAGTCTCAGCCAACGACGGCTCGTGCGTAGAGAAGGGACAACGGGAGGTCACAAACTATAATATCAAATCCCCCCACTATGAGAATGACCTCAGACAGGCCAACGACCGGACAGTCAAGAAAATGCAACGGTTCTGACTCTCTGACTCTGACCCCCCCCCACCCCACCCCCACCCCCCAGCCATCACATCTCTCCTCTCCAGCCTGGACAGAGACACTACCCCCAACCCCACCATGGACCCAGACAACCCCCTCCCTCCCATCAGAACCGTCCTGGAGAGACAGGAGGGCCACCCCTCAATGCAGCTGGACCTGACGCTGTCTCCCCCTCCAGACTGGAGGGCGGGGAGACCGGCTGTCTAACCCTCCACCCTGGAGGGCGGTGAGACCGGCTGTCTCCCCCTCCACCCTGGAGGGCAGTGAGACCGGCTGTCTCACCCTCCACCCTGGAGGGCAGTGAGACCGGCTGTCTCACCCTCCACCCTGGAGGGCAGTGAGACCAGCTGTCTAAGCCTCCACACTGGAGGGCGGGGAGACCGGCTGTCTCACCCTCCACACTGGAGGGCAGTGAGACCGGCTGTCTCACCCTCCACCCTGGAGGGCAGTGAGACCGGCTGTCTCCAGTGTTCAGACGTCCTTAACACCCTGTAAGAGGGCTGCGTGGTGCCTGCACAGATCCAGTCCCTGGTTGCGTGGCCTCTCGTGGCCTCTCGTGGCCTCTCTCGTAACTTTTAAGTTGCGACTTTTAAATGTTGTCATTCATATTGTTTGAATTTCTTCTGGCTCAACCTTTTGTTAATATTTGGTTTAAACTGTGTTGCGTCATGGCTTTGATGCATCAACAACACTTTCTTTGTGTATACTTGGGAAACTAAAACAATTCAGATTCTGATTGGGAGCCATTTTTTAATCTGTGTTGTTTAATTTTCACCAAGTGTGGTGCATCCGCTGTAAAACTATAACACATTAACAAAATATATTATACATATTGATTTGTATATATATTATTATTATGTATATTTTCTGCCAAAACGATGACAGACAACAAAGCCAAATGGATTCAAGGGAACGTGGCCAATTATTTTGACCTTGTTGTGATTTAGCGTTTTGACGGACACCTGTCAGGTGTGGCTGTCGGGTGACTCCTGGACCTCCGTACGCAATGCAGGCGCAGGTGCTACGTTGAGTAGGTGTGGACGCCACATAATTCACACACACACACACACACACACACACACACACACACACACACACACACACACACACACACACACACACACACACACACACACACACACACACACACACACACACACACACACACACACACACTTCAATGTCTTTATTTGTGTCCGCATTTATAAAATACATTGCAAGGGCACAAATATATAGTGTATATATATATATATATATATATATATATATATATATATAGTGGAGGAGATTGAGCAATATGTTGCAAGCTGCTTGGCTTTACATTTGGACAACCTCATAATTCTCAAGCCTCTGACCACCAGCCTGTGGACATGACCTAGGCTGCCGAAAATAAAAACGATAAGCTGGCATTTATAGCCTAAATGTTTGATAGCTTGCACTAATGGTTGGTTTTTAACTTGTTTAGTAAGAAAAGCTTCCTCTAAACTTGAGTCAAAAGTGCAACCAACTTCCCATAGGAAAACCTCTCTGTTATTCTCATCAATCACAATGACATCCGGTGTATTTGCTGTTATACCTTTAAATACATGGGGTCATTGCATTGGAACATTTCTGGTTTCACACATGAATGTTTGTAGAACAAAACAGAGGAATAAAACATGGGTGACACATCTTTGGTGATAATGTCAACAATCCTGTCATGCCTGGCTATATATAGTCCTTGGTAAACATTACAACCGTTTAAAATGTGGGACATAGACTCTATGGTCTGACGCTGTCCATGGTGTAGACAGTGAGTCATGATTATTGGGATACCAGATGGACAGATTCAGTTTAGTTGGCAGCACCTGGAGGCGAGCCTTTATCGTAAAGATTAGGATTTCCTCATCGATAGCTGCATTTTTTAGAATCGAGTGGGACACAGAGTGATCAGCTGACTGGAGGCAGGCAAGCTTCCCTTGCAGCCTCAGTCCTGTCCAGCGCTCCTTTCTCTCTTGCTCTCTGAGCGTTAGAAGGTGCGCACGCGCGCCGATGGTGGGGAGCACGCTGGATGTTCCGTCGCGGCTCACTGTTGCGCGCACATTTATTGACAGGTCCGTGATCACAGACTTGGAGACGCTCACCGTCTCGTTGTCCGCTCTTTTCCACTCCAGGGAAACACCAGTCCAGTCACACAGGTCGTTCAGATCGGGCCAGTCAGAGTTTACGCCAAACCCTGGTGCATTGGTGTCCAGTTTACCACTGGGCTTCTTTTTAAACCCAAGGAAGCTGGGGAGGTCGCTCGTTTTCGGGACCTTGCGCCGTTCCAGGTCGAGAATGAGCGAGGCTCTGGCGATCTCTCCGACTCTGGCGATCTCTGATCGTCGCTGTTAAGCATGTTTAATAAATGGGCAAGGCGTGTGGAAATATATGTCCATTCAATGTCTGTTATCCCCAGCCCCCCCTCCCGCTTACTGTGAAAGATGAAGTCACGTGGTGTGAGTGTGCTCATGCCAAACCACTCTCTCACTCGTTGTACAGTTTTGTTGTTGAGTTCGTACAGTACCTTCTTTGGTATGTGAACATTGGAGAAGAGATGGTGTATTTTGGCCAGAGCAATCTGCCCGATCGCCTCCAGTTTCATAACCAGAGGGAGAGGAGAGGAGTGTATCATGTCCAGCCTGGCCATGTAGTCTGTGACAATCTCGTCTACTTGCGCTGTCCACTCCCCGGCGATATTGAATTTATGGCCGAGGTAGCTGTATGTTTCGTGGCGCGCAAAGACTCTGATTGGTACATTGTTCATTGTGAATGTTGGGATTGTGTCTGATTTGGCATGATACCAGCGATTGCCGCCACTCCTCCTCTCGTAAAAGACAGCACATTTTGATTGTTTCACCTGTACCTCTCTCACGTCGTCTGCGTACCCCTGCACGGGGTTGGGGGAGTAGGTGTTAAAGGGGCGCACACTGGCACATCCACCGCATCCATCCATTGATTGCCAGCACAAAGTTCACCGCGCTCCACGGGCAGCCCGTCTTTATACCCAGTTGTGATGGGATTGGGTCCGTGAGCTGTTTGCCGCATATCACTTGGATAAAGGAATCCTTATAGACGTCTTTGACTATGTCTATATACACCTGAGGCGGATGTATTTCTTCCAGGGATCTAAACATAATGTTGTGCGCCAGGGTTCCAAATGCGTCACGGAAATCTAAAAAACACTGCGTAAAAGCGGGATGAATCGTGTTTAAAATCCTCAATGCCGGTCTTAAGGCAAAAAGTGTGTTCATTCTTCCCTTGCCTTTCTGTGTCGGCTTTCTGCTTTGTGGACAGAATATTATTTTCCACTAGCCACGGTAGAATACGGGAGAGGAGGCAATTCACGAGCACCTTATAAACGGTTGGGAGGAGGGATATGTCTCTCCATGTAGTCGGGTCGTCTGGGATGTTATCTTTTTTCGGTATTCTGTGAACGAGAGCCCCTTTCCAAGAGTCGGGTACTCTCCTGTTCTCCAGACATACACTAAAGATTGTTGTTAGAGTCCTATACGAGTTTGTGCTTTTGAGTGTTTCATACGTGACCCCATCTATACCACCTGCTTTATAATTAGGTAAACTGTCAATTACCTTTTTCACCTCTTCTTCGGTGAAATGTGCAGTGTTTGGTAGACGCTCTGGTTCGGATGATGGTATCAGGCCGGACCAGGGTGGGGGTGGCAGGGGGGCTGCAGATGACGTTTGGCCTTTCCCTTGGCATTTATCCTCATAGTAGGGCTGTATGTGTGCGATGTTACTGGAGCAGGGGGGCGGGGCGGGGTACTCGCTATTATTCAGAATGATTTGTATCGCTTTTGTTCTTCTGTTTTGCCACAGATACGAAAGTTTATTGAGTTTTACTTTCCTGGAATGTCGGCTTTGTGCGGCCCCAAGAGAGGGCTGGATTATATCCCTTACAAAGCGGAGTTGTATCTCAATCCAGGAAGCGAGTGAAGCTGATGTTAATTCCCCAGGGAAAGGTTGGCCCAGTGGAAGTTTCTTCAGGATGCGTGCTGTGTATTTCAAAAAGGCTCTCCATATGATAATCCACTGAATACGCCATTCTTGTAGAATACGCCGTTGAGAAGTGATATTGATCTCATCCACTTGCCCGGGTCTGCAGACGAAAGGAAGTGCTGTTTTTGCTGCAATTTCTTTGTATCCAACGTCTCTCTAAACGCCCTTTCTGCCATTTGGAAATCATTCCAGTGATGTTCAGTCAGTGGTCCAGAGAATGTTGAAAAGTCTGTGTAGGGATTTGATCTACCCATAGCGTCCAGAGTAGGGTCGTGGACAGCCCATGCTTGTTGGTAGATCCTGCCGCTTCTCAATGCTTGTTTGTAAGCACCTCTTAACGCCGTCACGGCGCACATGATTAACAAGTTTGCAGAACACCTCAGCAACTGACTACATTAACGGCGGCAGTTACGACGGGTGCGGTTGTTTAAGTTTTTACAAAAACAACATTGGCGTCGAGCGGTGCTTCACCCGTGACCGGCATACTCGCGTCGCACACACACACACACACACACACACACACACACACACACACACACACACACACACACACACACACACACACACACACACACACACACACACACACACACACACACACACACACGTCAAGTTATGGGTCACATGGTCACCCATGAGTAAGAATGACTGAATGTCCGACTGACTGACTGAATGTCCGACTGACTGTCTGTCTGACTGACTGTCCGACTGACTGACTGAATGTCCGACTGACTGTCTGTGTGACTGTCTACGTGTGCGTACAGACAGCCTTACCTCTCGGTGTCACTGTTGTCCTGGAGCTTGGCCCCGGTGGGGGCGGGGCCTGGCGGTGTGGGGGGGTCCGGGGGGCTGCTCTCGATTGGCTGAGGCTGTGGGGGCGGGACGACGAGGGGCGCTCTGAAGTGGCTGGAGGAGAGCTTACCCCGCGAGGGGAGGGGCAGACTGTTAGTGTTCGTCCCCACGGTCTTGATGGTCACCTAGGAAACGGAGACAACGGTCAAAGTTGTGCAATAGCGCAGGTATTTTGCCAGCTTTTTCTATTTGTTGAAAAAACGGTTGGCTCAACTCTTCCCTATTACAAAAAACGCTAGATGTGAACACGGCCTTAAAGGTTGCATCAGCGATTCTGGTTGCACCGACGTCCGTCGCGAGATTCCAAACAAACGGAGCCAGCTAGCCCCTCCCTCCCGCGTTTTGAAAATTATCGTGGACGCGCATTTTCATGAACGTGCATGACCATGAGCGCGCGACGCATACGACACTCGAAGGGGTCGCGTAGCCCAGGCACGAGCGCAAAACACCACAAAACCCACCCCTTGTCTGTGATTGGTTGCAACACTGTTTATTTTGATTTTGAGGTGTCGGTAGTACCATTTGTTTTTGTGTGCGACCTCGGAGCCTAGGCTGCCTAGAGAGACGCGGTTTTTTGACGGCCTGCTTATGGGGCGGGCAGCTAGCGGATCGTGAGGGAAAAGCAGATGAATGTGATACTGTATGTTTCAATCGGAATCGCTGATACAACCTTTAATGGTACGTTCTCTACCCGGTGAGGCACCGTGCTGCCCCAACGCACCTTAAATCCAACCAAAAGCTCCCTGACTAAATAGTTGAATTTCAAGCGTACAACACATGTAACGATCAGCCAATACTAAAGCATTAAGGACCTTAATAAGGCTCCTTTATCAGGCTTTTATGCAGAGCACTCATAACGTAAGGCTAGACGTCGAGACTTTATGAATGCTCTGCATCAGAGCCTGATCAAGGTCCTAATAAAGACAATGTCTGAGTCTCAAGGACCGGCCGTCAGTCTGTTGGCCCCGTCGCTCTAACGGCCTTGACACCCCAACCAGATTATCGGCGGTCGGACAGTCAGGGGGCGAGAAAAGGCAGTCGGACCGATTTGGTCATACAATTACAATAATGGCATTTAGCAGACACTTTTATCCAAAGCGACTTACATCGGTTAATAACACACTGACACACCGACGGCAGAGTCAACCACGCAAGGCGACAGCCAGCTCGTCAGGAGCAGTTAGGGTTAAGTGTCTCGCTCAGGGACACATCAACACCTAGCTAGGAGGAGCTGGGGATTGAACTAGCAACCTTTCGGTTACAAGACAACTGCTCTACCTCCTGAACTAAGCCGACCCCTCATGGGGTCATGCCGGGGTCACCATACAGACTTAAGGTCACCGATCTCGCCGGAATGTCCGACGGACGATAATCTGCTTGGTGTGTGAGGGGGCCTTCAAGCCGACCGCGTTCCCAGACGGACGGACGGCTCCCCCTGGTGGCCAGTCCTCGCCGTACTCTCTTTAAACAGCCGTCATAGTCCTTAACACTCGCGGTCTGAACACTAGCGCTGGGACCAAAGATGGCCGCCAGGTGACCCTCTGTGGCGGGCGGGGGGGCTGGGGAGGGGGAGGGGGAGGGAGGCGGTTACCATGGCGCCGGGGGGCAGCCCGGTCAGCTGGTGGGGGCGGCGGAAGCTGCGGTGGTGCTGCTGCTTGTGCTCCTGCAGGGACGTGGGGAGGACGAACTGCAGGCGGCACTTGGCACACGGGTGGGCCTCCTTCAGCTGGGGGGAGGAGGGACACACGCACACACACGCACGCGCACGCACACACACACACACACACACAAATGTAACCATGGTGTCCCACATTTTAAAGCGTTCAGATGAAAAGGCCGTAAGAGGGACCCAGAGGATGACCCTTTCTAATTGGTAAACGGACTGCATTCATACAGCACTCGACTCTTCTAACCAGTGGCCACTCAAAGCGCTTTACAACATTGCCCAACACATTCCCACACCGACGGCGGCGTCGACCCCGCAGGGCGACAGCCAGCTCGTCGGGAGCAGTCAGGGTGAGGCGTCTCGCTCGGGGACACCTCGACACTCTAGCTAGAAGGAGCCGGGGATCGAACCAGCAACCTCCCGGTTACCAGCCGACCCGGTCTACCTCCAGAGCCACATGCCGCACCCTCTGGACCAACGGGAGGTCCTAACAGAGGCGGGACTCCCCCGGGCTGAATACCTTGTGTTTGTCCATGTGGTTCTGGAAGCCCTTGATGTTGTTGGTGACCTTGAGGCACAAGATGCAGAGCAGCTGGCGTCGGCCGGAGTGGTAGCACCTGAAGTGGTGCAGGACGTCAGAGTAGAAGGACGAGCGATACGAACACACCTGGGGACCAATAAGAGTGGGGGGGGGGGGGGGTGAGCCAATGAGGGCCCAGAGAAGAAGAGGAGGGGGCGGGGTCAAGGAGAGAGTTTAGTAAAAAAAGAGAAGAAGCTAATAATGTAAAGTTATCAATCCGTCAGTGATAGTCATCAAGGTGTTCAATGTTTTCTCATGTGTACGGCCCTTTGTCGCCCCCTGCTGTTAGATGGATGTGGCCAAAAGAGCCTCACATACTACAACACTAGCTATACTTTGGCACTGTGGAGGTTCCAGGCAAGCTGGCTGTTTCTAGCTCCTGTAGGTTTTTATGGCTGTAGGGCATGAGGTGGAGTTGTGAGGTGGAGGTGTGAGGTGGAGGTGTGAGGTGGAGGCGTGAGGTGGAGTTGTGAGGTGGAGGTGTGAGGTGGAGGTGTGAGGTGGAGGTGGAGGTGTGAGGTGGAGGTGTGAGGTGGAGGTGTGAGGTGGAGGTGTGAGGTGGAGGTGTCAGGTGGAGGTGGGATCCGTAAGGTGGAGGTGGGGCTTCACCTGGCAGACGTAGGGCATCTCTCCCGGCTTATGGTTGGTCTTCATGTGGTTCAGAAACTCCATCTCGTTGTTAAAGACCCACTCACAGATACGACACACGGCTGGGGGGATAAACAAGTTACGTAAGTGTTGTGTTGTTTGTAGTTTAGTTAATAAAGTGTTGTGTCGTTTGTTATGTCATTAATAAGGTGTTGCGTAGTTTATTGTGAAGTTAATAAAGTGTTGTGCAGTCTTTTGTGGTGGTGTAGTTTGGTGTAGTTAGTCTGTGGTGGCATAGTAAGTCTGTAGTTGCCATGTTGTAGTTAGTCTGTAGTTGCCATGTTGTAGTTAGTCGGTAGTTGCCATGTTGTAGTTAGTCGGTAGTTGCCATGTTGTAGTTAGTCGGTAGTTGCCATGTTGTAGTTAGTCGGTAGTTGCCATGTTGTAGTTAGTCGGTAGTTGTGGTGGTGTAGTTGGTCTGTAGTTGTGGTGCAGGGGGCGGGTCCTACTGGACTTGGGTTTGGAGAGGTGGGCGTGCAGCTGGTGGGTCTCCAGGAGGGCGGCGCTGGAGAAGAGTCGGAAGCAGTCGTCGCACCGCATGTCCTCGTGAAGCATGGAGCGGGCCATGTCCGTGTGCCGCCAGTAGTGCTTCATCATCCTGACCGGGAGAGACCGGAAAACCAGGATGAGGAGAGGGAATGGCTCATAGGACGGGTGGGAATCTGACCTGGGTTGCTGCAAGGCACCGAAACAGATCTTTAACTACAGTCCCTTTCCCCCTGACCCGCTTAGTCTCGCCCGGCCAGCCTTTGGTTACACAACTTCCCTTTATTGTTGCGTCTGCTGTTCTCCGATGGTCGTGTTAAATGAGGAAGTACCTTAAAAGTAGTATCAGCGATTCTAGGCCGAAACATAAGTGATCACGTTCATCTGATCTTTCCTCACGATCCGCTAGCTGCCCGCCCCATAAGCAGGCCGTCAAAAAAAACGCGTCTCTCTAGGCAGCCTGTGCTCCGAGATCGTACACAAAAACAAATGGTACTACCGACCACTCAAAACCAAAATAAATAGTATTCCAACCAATCACCGACAAGGGGAGAGTGTTGTGGTGTTTCGCGCTGCGTTCATGATAGTTTATACTGGATGCACGAAACACGGAAGGGCTGGGGCGAGCTGGCTCTGTTTGTTTGGGATCTCGCTTCAAATACCAACAGAAGTGACGTCACCCAACATCGCTGACACAATCCGTAAGGTAACCGCTTTGGTGGTCTACTCTTAATGTACACAATTTTTGTGATCATGCACCACGTCATATGGATCCTTCTGCGTTTACACCCTGAAATATCTGAGAATCTCATTAATATCCGAGCAAAATGGTTAGCGCAACTGAAACGGAAATCTCTAAGTAAATCGTGTTTGAATGGGAACATCGAATCAGGACCATATACAGGGCTCTAGACTAACTTTTTTCATTAGGAGCACTGTGGTGTAGCTACTCACTCCATGTTTCTCTTGGTGGTCTAGCTACTCACTCCATGTTTCTCTGTGTGGTGTAGCTACTCACTCCATGTTTCTCTGTGTGGTGTAGCTACTCACTCCATGTTTCTCTTGGTGGTGTAGCTACTCACTCCATGTTTCTCTGTGTGGTGTAGCTACTCACTCAGTGTATCTCTTGGTGGTGTAGCTACTCACTCCATGTTTCTCTGTGTGGTGTAGCTACTCACTCAGTGTATCTCTTGGTGGTCTAGCTACTCACTCCATGTATCTCCTGGTGGTGTAGCTACTCACTCCATGTGTCTCTTGGTGGTGTAGCTACTCACTCCATGTTTCTCTGTGTGGTGTAGCTACTCACTCCATGTTTCTCTTGGTGGTGTGGCTACTCACTCCATGTTTCTCTGTGTGGTGTAGCTACTCACTCCATGTTTCTCTCTGTGGTGTAGCTACTCACTCCATGTTTCTCTGTGTGGTGTAGCTACTCACTCCATGTTTCTCTTGGTGGTGTGGCTACTCACTCCATGTTTCTCTGTGTGGTGTAGCTACTCACTCCATGTTTCTCTCTGTGGTGTAGCTACTCACTCCATGTTTCTCTGTGTGGTGTAGCTACTCACTCCATGTTTCTCTTGGTGGTGTAGCTACTCACTCCATGTTTCTCTGTGTGGTGTAGCTACTCACTCAGTGTATCTCTTGGTGGTCTAGCTACTCACTCCATGTATCTCCTGGTGGTGTAGCTACTCACTCCATGTGTCTCTTGGTGGTGTAGCTACTCACTCCATGTTTCTCTTGGTGGTGTAGCTACTCACTCCATGTTTCTCTTGGTGGTGTAGCTACTCACTCCATGTTTCTCTTGGTGGTGTAGCTACTCACTCCATGTTTCTGTGTGGTGTAGCTACTCACTCCATGTTTCTCTCTGTGGTGTAGCTACTCACTCCATGTTTCTCTGTGTGGTGTAGCTACTCACTCCATGTTTCTCTTGGTGGTGTAGCTACTCACTCCATGTTTCTCTTGGTGGTGTAGCTACTCACTCCATGTTTCTCTGTGTGGTGTAGCTACTCACTCCATGTTTCTCTTGGTGGTGTAGCTACTCACTCCATGTTTCTCTGTGTGGTGTAGCTACTCACTCCATGTTGCTCTTGGTGGTGTAGCTACTCACTCCATGTTTCTCTTGGTGGTGTAGCTACTCACTCCATGTTTCTCTTGGTGGTGTAGCTACTCACTCCATGTTTCTCTTGGTGGTGTAGCTACTCACTCCATGTTTCTCTGTGTGGTGTAGCTACTCACTCCATGTTTCTCTGTGTGGTGTAGCTACTCACTCCATGTTTCTCTGTGTGGTGTAGCTACTCACTCCATGTTTCTCTTGGTGGTCTAGCTACTCACTCCATGTTTCTCTGTGTGGTGTAGCTACTCACTCCATGTTTCTCTGTGTGGTGTAGCTACTCACTCCATGTTTCTCTGTGTGGTGTAGCTACTCACTCCATGTTTCTCTTGGTGGTCTAGCTACTCACTCCATGTTTCTCTGTGTGGTGTAGCTACTCACTCCATGTTTCTCTGTGTGGTGTAGCTACTCACTCCATGTTTCTCTTGGTGGTCTAGCTACTCACTCCATGTTTCTCTGTGTGGTGTAGCTACTCACTCCATGTTTCTCTGTGTGGTGTAGCTACTCACTCCATGTTTCTCTTGGTGGTGTAGCTACTCACAACATGTTTCTCTGTGTGGTGTAGCTACTCACTCCATGTTTCTCTTGGTGGTGTAGCTACTCACTCCATGTTTCTCTGTGTGGTGTAGCTACTCACTCCATGTTTCTCTGTGTGGTGTAGCTACTCACTCCATGTTTCTCTGTGTGGTGTAGCTCCTCACTCCATGTTTCTCTGTGTGGTGTAGCTACTCACTCCATGTTTCTCTTGTTGGTGTAGCTACTCACTCCATGTTTCTCTTGGTGGTGTGGCTACTCACTCCATGTTTCTCTGTGTGGTGTAGCTACTCACTCCATGTTTCTCTTGGTGGTGTGGCTACTCACTCCATGTTTCTCTGTGTGGTGTAGCTACTCACTCCATGTTTCTCTTGGTGGTGTAGGGGCATTTCTTGCAGTGGAAGGGGGCGGTCAGCTTGACGGGCCCACGGGTTTGCAGCGCCTGGTCCCCGCTGAAGACACCGTAGTAGAACTCGTACACCGTCATCACAACCCGGAGCGGCGCGGCCGGGTCGGAGGTCGCCGTCTCCGTGGCGATCGCTGCTGAATGTAGGAAAGAGACGGAGAAAGAGAGAGCGAGAGGAGAGGGAAAAATAAAAAAAATCTGTTTTCCACAAACGCAATGAAACACGGTCCCATGTACCGCGAGTTCGGATACGACGCAGCGCAACATCTATTTTCCGCTCTGTGAAAATGACCCACCTCTTATTCCAGCTCTAATCTATACACCAGGGTGTAATGGAATGTGTCCCAGCCACTTCATTGTACGAAAGACGAAATGTGAATAAATGACCTGCCAACCATTCTTGACCATTAGTGTTCTCTTCATAGAAATTTAAAAGTAGCACGTTCCACAGACAACACCAATTGGCCTCCCTTCAGAGGCCAAATGAGAGCTGTATAGCCCTTGATATAAGACAAAGACACTGCAGTAACATAGCGACGGCAGGCAGATTTAGCCGATGTTCAAATGTAGCATACACATTACAACCTGTACAGGAAGACAATGGGAAGGATTGCTTTTCTAAAAATGGAAGGCCATTCCTAGACCGTAAAGTGTAGCCTTCCAATATAAAACAAAGTAGACGGGGAAACAACAGCTTATCAGAAAGTCTTTATTTATCTAAAGTGTATGTATGTATACAGAGCAGCATAGTGTATTAAAGGAGTACAAATGTATATAAAGGGAAAAGGCACAAATACAAACATTAGAGGACTTATGTTCTTTCACTCCGTTGCCAGAGGAGGTAGGTCCTTTCAGTCCGTTGCCAGAGGAGTTACGTCCTTTCAGTCCGTTTCCTGGATGTGGTTCTGGGAAAGCCTGTAAAGCAGGATGTCCATCTCGTACTCAAAGCGTGTGAGCTGATTCTGCGGAAGCATGCGCATCAGGTGTTCAATGCGCTTGCAGCACATCAAGATGATGTCGTTGTGCTCCTCTTGCCGTTGTGCTCGCGTTTCCATCCCTTCCAGGGTTTGTCCGACGGTTTGCATGAGCGCCACGTCCTCATTCCCGGCCCCATCCAGACCCTTCACGTAGCACGAGTGATTCAGCATCAAGCGAAATTTGCCCGAAAGTTCATAAATTTCCACTATGACTATTTTCCGACCATTTCACGCCGGCGATCGCCGTCTTGTTTTTCATGCATTGTCGTCGTAAATCATGGATTGGAAGTTGTGCAAAAGTAGGAGGCACTACCTGGGACACAGAGCTTTCTTGCGATCTCACGCCACAGTTGATCCTTCCCTTCCAGGCTGGAGTAGCACTGTAGCGTGGTGTTGTACAACGGCGGTCGCTCTTCCACCAGCGCAATCAGCTGCTCCTCCCTTTCTTCGCTCCACATATCGGGACGCCCCCTTTTGGTCGTTGTATCTCGGGGTTCCGAGAGTCCAGCGAGTTCAGCGAGGATAACCGTACAACTCAACACACAAAGAAAGATGGCTGCGCCCGTAATGAGATGTATTTTCTTTGTATTTGCACCAGGTTGGTCATTTTTTAATGTCGATTTTAAATGCCCTCACACACCTGATTACATTGCTGCTTTAATCCGGTCACCAATGTATGCATTGCACGGCCTTGCTGCGCGTGCAATACAATGTAAAGTTGTGTTGTTTGTTTTGGAGCTGGTATGCTAAAGAGGCTAATGTTGCTAACAATAACAATGACTAGCCAATGACTGTTCATCCCCGACTCGTCGTATAGCGTACCCACAAAGACCAACGGGAACGCTGTAAGTGCGACAAGCCAGGAAATGACGTCACAAGATCACCTCGTGTGGGTGGTGTACGAGGCATCTCGAACACACCATCAACACATTTGGCATGAATGATAATGTGTCACTCCATGCGATAATCCCATTTAATTTAAATTGGAATGGATGTAAAACATAATTAGAAAATATAGATTAATCGTGAGTTAACTCACCAATACTATGCGATTAATCGCGATTAAACATTTTAACCATTTGTCAGCTCTACTTTGTATGCATTGGTGCCCTCGCTTTCGGTGTGCACACGGTCACAGCCCTGCCCACCGAATCCCCGGCCTGACACTCGTACAGCTCAACGTTATCCTAACAG
The DNA here is from genome assembly GCF_031168955.1 of Gadus macrocephalus. Lineage (NCBI taxonomy): Eukaryota > Metazoa > Chordata > Actinopteri > Gadiformes > Gadidae > Gadus > Gadus macrocephalus. The sequence goes on from NC_082387.1 coordinate 25,281,663, forward strand.
AGGCCAGCTCACCTTTGGGCGTCTTGGAGATCACAATCTTGGGGACGGCCCGGGTGGGGGGGTTGGGTGTAGCCGTGGTGATGGACACGGAGGCGGGGATGACCTTCGCGGTGTAGCGGCTGGGCGGGACGGTACTGGCCTGGGGGGAGGGCAGGGTGAGCCGGACGGGGGCGGCGGTGGAGGTCAGGGTGGGGGCCAGGGAGCTGGGGGGAGACGTGACGCTGAAGGCTTGCTCCTTCGGGGCTATCTTGGCCCGGACCAAGGGTTGATCTGTGGGGACAGCGGAGGGAAACACCGTCACCGTGGTCGCCCCACCGTCGTCAAATCAAACCTCATCACGTCACCAGCATCGTCGTCATCAGCATCATGATCCCATTGCAACAAACCATTAGTATCATCTTCACCATGAGGTCACATCTTCATCATCACACCATCAACATCACACCTCGATCATCCCCACCTTCATCATCATCACACCTCCACCATCATCATATAACACCTCTATTATCACATCACAAGGTCATCATGATACCTTCCTCATCATCACACCTCCATCATCATCATCCCCACACCTTCATCATGTAACACCTCCATCATCATCTTATCATATCACTGTCATCATGACACCTTCATCATCATCATCCCCACACCATCATCACCATGGCACCTTCATCATCATCACCATCCTCATTTCACAGAGTCATCATCATCACACCGTCATCCCCATACCATCATCATCCTCATCATCATCATCATCATCATCCTCATCACACCTCCATCATCACCAACCCCCCCCCCCCGCCATTATCATCATCATCATCATCCCCACACATCATCACCATGACACCATCATCATCCTCACCATCATCAACCACGTCATGACACCACCACCATCCTCATATCCCATCACTGTGTCGTCATGCCAGCTGTGGTGCTGATGAGAGTACCTACGTTGTATCAGGGTGAGGGGTTGTAGGGTCTGGCCCGTCTGCAGGTTGAGCAGCAGCTTGGGCATGCCGGCGCCCCCCGAGGTCTGCACGGGCATCAGGCTCTGTGGAGACAACAGAGACACGCCATGAAACCACAGAGACACGCTGAAACAAACTCTGTTTAGACCGACACAGATAGGAAATATAGATTAGTTATAGAATAGAATATTATTAATATAACTGATATATTACAGCTGGACAATGTAGAATTGTATTAGTAATATGGCTGATATATTAGTATTTAATTTGTATTAGAGCTGATATTGTAGTACTTAGGCTCAGGCAGGATATGACATCACTTCCTGGTTGCACCGTGGTACCTGTGTGGTGAAGAGGAAGGGCTGGTTGGGGGAGGAGCCGGTGATATGCCGTTGGCCGGAGGCCAGCTGGCTGGTGGAGAGGAAGAACGTCCCGCCAGGGCCCTGGGTCAGGATGAGGGGCTGGCCCTGGCGGAGACTGGAGCCAATGGCAGACGACCCCGCCGGGACGCTGGAGCCAATCACAGAGGCGGCTGGGCCACGGTTTGAGCCAATCACGGAGACGACTGGGGCACGGTTTGAGCCAATCACGGAGACGACTGGGGCACGGTTTGAGCCAATCACAGACGTTGCCAGGGAGAATTGCGGGCTAGTCACTGCTGTTCTCGCCGTAACATTTGAACCAATCGTGAAGGATCCCGGGGTGAGATTGGAGCCAATCAAAGGCCTTGCCTGGGAGTTTTGTGAGCCAACGACAGACCTCATCGTTGGAAGGTTTGGGCCAATCACAGACATTACCGGGGTTATGTTTGAGCCAGTTAGAGAGGTTCCCTGGGTAACACCACGGCCAATCAAAGACAAGCCCTGGGAACGATTTGGGCCAATGAGGGACATTCCATGGGCAAAGCTGGAGCCAATCAGAGGAGGTGCCCTGAGCAGGGAAGGGGCAGGGGGAGGGGCTGAGGATACGGCAAAACCTGAGGAGGATGTCACACACGCAGAGATCAATACACCTGATTACTGTATGGTACATATACACAACACACTACCAAGAGGTGTCCCCTAACGCGAACACGCTGAACGGCTTATTGTAAAAAGGTGGGAGGTGGAACACGAACACACACACACACACACACACACACACACACACACACACACACACACACACACACACACACACACACACACACACACACACACACACACACACACACACACACACACCCTTGAAATGTGCTACACAATGCACTTAGTTAATGCATATTATGATTGGCACTACAACCTATTCCCTGGGTGGGAATACCAGACATCATTATACATCCATTTACGTTCGTAACCCCATGTATTAATGTCATTAATACGTTCAATTACACGTCCGTGTGTGTACCGCTGCCACCGAATCTCGGTGGCAGCGGTTTCCAAAGCAACGGTTGCCGCACTCACCTGGGCCGTTCACAAACTCCTCCTCCTGTTTGACTTGACAAACTACATCCATCTCCTCCTCCTCCTCGTCCTCCTCCATGACCTCGCGTTGCCATGGCTCCAGCTCCTCCTCCTCACACTCCATATACAGCTCGGAACTCATGTTGCTGAGGGAACAAGAACATCCCCGTCAGGTGGGCGGGGAGGTAAATGGTAAACACTCAGACTGCATTTATACTGCGCTTTTTCTAACCAGGGGCCACTCGAAGGGCTTTACAATACTGCCTCACGTTCACCCAGTCACGCACACACATTCACACACCCACGGCGGCGTCAGCCTCGCAGGGCGACAGCCAGCTCGTCGGGAGCAGTCAGGGTGAGCTGCCACACTCACAGCCGGGGATCGAACTAGCACCCCTTCCGGTTACCAGCAGACCCGCTCTGCCTCCTGAAGGTGTGTGTTGCTGCTACGCCAAGGCTGTGTTGCTACACGATGCACGCATACACCTAACCGCCGGCGGAGCAGTACAACAGGTTCCTACGTCGGCACGGCGACCACATGCATTCGACCGGCCTGCCAACGTAGAAAGGCGAGTACTGCGACCGGTTAATACGTTGGCACAGCGACCACATGCATTCGACCGGTCTGCCGACATACATGCGGGCAGCGTTGTCAAGGACTCTAGCTGAAACCCTCATGGAACCCGTGTCGACTATCGCAGCCCGCCATATTGGTGCTTTTTCAATAACCATAGCAACAATCCATGGTTATTCTAAAATGTCCGGTGATGAAGTACCAAAATGCCGGCTTGGAATGTGCTTTAGGGACTTAGTTTGGATCCAATGATACGCGCCAGTAAACCAGGTGAGAAACGGTTTGTTTCATGGTGGGTTTGACAGTTTTTTTTCCCATTGCTTCACTTCCTACATTAGAGCCCGACTGCTTCCTTGAACCTCAGAACGGGAGGAGCGCTGCTGTGGATTCAGTCCGAGCATGGAAGCTATTCCGGGCCTCCACACCCTACACTTTGGTCGGAAAACCCTGGAATACCAAACTACCAGGGAGGCTGTTACATAATGTAAACATACCGTTGCCTTCCGTCGTTAACTTTGAATCAGGATGTTCACTCTTGGACACTCTTGTAACGTTTCATTCCAAAAAATTAATTTGGTAAAAGAGGTGCACTACTGTGTAACATTTCATCTAACTTGTAGCTTAAAATAACAAGAACATATTACCTGGAGCCAATGCTGAATAATGTTATAAATAAAATCTATAACTTCCTATAAATTGAATATCGTCAGTTATATATAAAGATATATTTATTATTGATTTGTTTTGCTTAACTATGCTGTTTCACAAATGTAGAAACTGTTGGCCGAAATATAGAAGCATAGATTGGTAAAATGGTGATACATTTTCTAATAAATTATTAGAAAATAAACTAAATAAATATGTATAGCTCGATTATAGATTAACATTTTGTATTACTACTACTATCCTGTACTTTCTGCTCAGTAGCATAAAGGTCTACATCTTAAGGGGTCATCACAAGGGAACTCCATCAAACACAAGAAATAAACCATGACAGAGCTGAATGTTCAACCACAATCTTTCCTTAACCAGTTACTTTGAAAATAATTGTTGCAAATTGTTAATTCTAAGTACAAAATTGCGTGACTTCGATTGACGTTTTGAAGTGCAAGTCAACGCCTATTGGCTGCAGCTCCAACGAAGCCACGCCCACAGAGAAAACGGCCATGATTTCTCCCATTAAAGAGGAAATATTTGCCCAAGAGAAAAGTCTTTAACAAATGACCTAACGGAATCAGAAAAGCAGCAACAACATCATTATATCGACACCACTAACCCTAAACAAAAAATCGTTTCCGGACGATTCTGTTGCGCACCCGACGCGCGCACACAGGTGTTATTGTTTCCAACCGCTCATGACGGTCTGCAGTGCCTGCATGCGGACGCAGAACCGTTAACGCGAACCGGTTAACGTAAAACGGAGCGTCGTGAACGTAAATAAAACCCTGTGAGCGACATTAACAAGTCTTACCCGCCGACTAGTTCTACAGGTCACGGTGAGTTCCTGCGTGTAAAGCCCACAATCACACGGGGACCGGATCCATCGGACGCTGTGCCGTCTCGGTAGGCGGGTCGTTCGAGTATGGCAAGACCCCGCCCATTCGTCCACTCTAAACGTTGCGTCACGTCCGGTTGCCTAGACGCTCTGTTATTGGACCCCATGGACGCAGGGCGCGCTTGAGAGGCGGGGCGACAAATATAGGAAATGTGGACGACATTCTGGATGCGGTTTCTGTCCCTGTCTTGTTATATAAAGTGAAAATGTAAGGTCTTGAGACGACACTTCCTATACAATGCCATTCAATAAAATCATATAAAATCCTCAGCAGTCAAAACATGAAACGGCGTGGCAGTGCTGAACACTTAAAATGCAGAACTGTTACAGCATGCAGCCATTTTGTTTGAATTGTTGTGGTGAATGAGCACATGACTAGATATTGACTATGTTGATGAATAAAACGGTCTACACCCCCTTATTGAGTAAAACATGTATAAAATAGGCGTCAACTAAATTTTGGGTCAGTTTAAATTTGCTGCCCTAAAACGTCAGTAGAGCTCAGCCTATAGCGCATAGTGGTATAGGTAGTCAGGGCATGTTGTGGTTTATACCTTGATAGTTACCTGGCTGCTCACCATAGGCCAACACCTTGGCTGAAAACACCAAGCAGGCACACAGCAGGCAGCTTTAATATGTTCTCAGGTGCATAGCCTTCAACATATTCACGTTTTACACGCTAGACTGGATGGGTTAGATCCACATTATTGGCAGTATACTGGATAGGATGGGATGGGACCGACCCGAGAGTCCGCGAATGGACCCCGGGTGTTGACAAACAGAACGGCTCTCGAACCCATCCCGGGGCCACCTGTTACGTTTGAAACACAGAGGTATCACCATGCAGTCCCCTATCGCTTTATTGGAGTGATTCCTTAGACGCCGACGACTCCAGTCATCTAGCAACCCGGGAGACCGTGGGACGCGGATCCCTTACACCGTATTTAAATACACGGGGCGGTGCGGAGACAACATGCTCCTGCAACTCACACAGAACACTAAAATGACATGCAGCCTGGAGCAAGCGGCAGCGTTAATCGGTGCGATCGGGGCGCTTTGTCTAAGATATGCAGTCTGGTAATCTCTGGTAATCTGCCTGCGTCTCTCTGAGCCGTGCACACCGCGGTTTAACTCGTCCGAACCCTATTCATAGCACCGGTGGCGGCGGAATACACCGAAACCCAGTGCAACTCTGCAGGAAGACCCGGGTGTAATGAAGACCGACTCGGACCCCTCGGACCGGTGGGTGCTCCCGGGGTACGGAGCCGCGGTCGCCGTGTCTGTGCTCGGTAAGTCACGTCCTCTGGGGACCGTGAGGGTTCCAACATGACCTACATCCCAAGGGAACGCGGTTAAATTGTTATTATAGTGTTACATAGGGGGCGATGGGATCACTAGGCTATAGGGAATACACAGACAACATTTACAAAATAACAACATTAAAACTTCACCCAGCGTTGAAGAACACTTTTACCCAATTGTAGGTTTATTATTATTAATTATGATTAATAAAACACGATTTATTTCAGACATACGGTATACTTATATTGGGGCTATTTTCAATTAGAAGCAGAATAAGCCTACACATGACTTTCTGGAAGTAGGCTTACGTAAGAGCCATTTTAGTGGGAGTTCAACCGAAGTTTGTACACCCTGTCAGATGAGTCACTCAAAAACCATTGGAGATGCAATTCTCCAAGGCAATGATGCAACATCTCCTCATCCTTATGTTGAAAATATTCAACTACACGCCTGGGCCAATCTTACAACATTTCGCGTCACCTGGTGATAATTAAAGCCTTCTTGTGTTCTTCCGATGGGGTGAGGGGTCCGGACTCATTGAGTGGCCCCGGTGCGTTACCGGGTCAGAATTGGTGCCTGCATCACTAGTGATGTGTTGAGCTCTGTAACGGAACACAACTCAACATTTAAAACATGCCATCCTTTAATCGGTCAACAAACTAGGACAATAAAATATGTGCCTACATGGGGTTAAAATAAATCGGTGTGTAGTATTGTGTGTAGTTCTAGAAAACAATCTGTTTTCAGTTCGATTTTGATTGACAAGTTCAAATCCTCAAATCAACCTCCAGACTTAGAGAGATGGACTCAAGTCCACCCTGGACCCACTGGGAGTGTCCCAGTGCGACCGAGATCCCCATACTGGTGAACACTGGGGAGTGTCCCGGCAGCTGTTTCAGTGTGTGCTGGTGGGTTGCTGCTGGTCGATGCTGGTCACCACGGTGTTGACGGCTGAACCCCCCCCCCCCCACTCCTAGGCATGTGGTTGCTACGGCGATGGGTGGCCGGCGGGGTGTGTCGCTGCGCGGCCCGTCTGGACGGCCGAACTGTCCTGATCACCGGAGCCAACACCGGCATCGGCAAGGAGACGGCCCGGGACATGGCCCGCCGCGGTGAGTCCCTCTGGGGGGGTCTGGGGGTACACTGAGGGTCTGGGGGGGGCCTCTGGGGGGGTCTGGGGGTACACTGAGGGTCAAAACAACAATATATCTCTGTCTGTACAGTAAAATGTTCATAGAAACAAGTGCCAGGCACTAACAAACTCTAGGTTAACCCATTCCCCGTAGACAACAGAGATAGCGAGGATAAGATGCTACACAAAGTGCTACTTTTAAGTGCCAGGACGTACAACACACAACAAGTGTGTGAGAGGGGCATGGGGGGGGGGGGGGGGGGGTAAGGGGGGAGGCTATGCAGAGTCCAGGTGAACCTTAACAAGTCAGTCTCGATACGGGGATGAGGAGGGGGTTGTTTCTTATCCCAGGGAGTCGGGGCGGCCGGAGTGAGGGGTTTGTTTGAAGTTCCCGGCGTGGCCGTTAAGCAGAGTGAGGCCCCCCTGGAGGGCTCCCATGAACCCCGACCGGGACGGAGCCCGGGCCGGGGGTCACCAGGAGTCTGTCCTGGGGTGCGGCATGCGGCTCAGGAGGTACAGCGGGTCGGCTGGTAACCGGGAGGTCGTTGGTTCGATCCCCGGCTCCTCCTCTCAGAGTGTCGAGGTGTCCCTGAGCGAGACGCCTCACCCTGACTGCTCCCGACCGGCTGGCTGTCGCCCTGCGTGGTTGTGAATGTGTGGATGAAGGGCTGAACGTTGGGCAGTGTTATAAAGCGCTCTGAGTTAGGCCCCTGGTTAGAACAGCGCTGTATGGACACAGTCCTTTAACCTTTGACCCCCAGGGGCGCGGGTGGTGATGGCGTGCCGGGACCTGACCCGGGCGGAGCGCGCGGCCGAGGAGGTACGGCGTGCCACTGGCAACGGGAACGTGGTCATCAGACACCTGGACCTGGCCTCCACCTACTCCGTCAGGATGTTCGCTAAAGAGTTCCTGGGCAGCGAGGAGCGGCTGGATATCCTGATCAACAACGCTGGTGACTAGACCAATACCAGTAACAACAATACTAATACCAGTAACAACAATACCAATACCAGTAATAACTAGACCAATACCAGTAACAACAATACTAATACCAGTAACAACAATACTAATACCAGTAACAACAATACTAATACCAGTAACAACAATACCAATACCAGTAATAACTAGACCAATACCAGTAACAACAATACTAATACCAGTAACAACAATACTAATACCAGTAACAACTAGACCAATACCAGTAACAACAATACTAATACCAGTAACAACAATACCAATACCAGTAATAACTAGACCAATACCAGTAACAACAATACTAATACCAGTAACAACAATACCAATACCAGTAATAACTAGACCAATACCAGTAACAACAATACTAATACCAGTAACAACAATACTAATACCAGTAACAACAATACTAATACCAGTAATAACTAGACCAATACCAGTAACAACAATACCAATACCAGTAACAACAATACTAATACTAATAATAATAACCAGGGTTAACCAGTAATAACTATACTGTTATTGATAGTAACAATACGAATACCAGTAGTAACTATACTTTCACAAATAGTAACTAAACTAATACCAGTAATAACTATACTGTCACTAATAGTAACTATACTAATAGCAGTGATAACTATCAGTTACCAGTATTAATAACCAGTGTCATAACTACTACTTAGGATACTTTTCACTTACTTTACTTTACTACTTTACTGTACAACCTTCAACCATCCCTGTTGATGATGTTCCAATCAGGCCCATGATAAGAAGATATTCATATAATCCCTAGACATAACATAGTGTCGTTATTTAAATTGTTTAACCTTAATGTGACCAGGAGATCCTCTGAGACCTCTATTACAAAGGCGTTGTGACGTGGTAAACAGCCCACCATGTGATGTAAAGTTTCAACAGACAACAAATAACCTTTCAGAAATAACAGCCTGAAGTCCTTGCATGTCTGTATGTGTGTGTGTGTGTGTGTGTGTGTGTGTGTGTGTGTGTGTGTGTGTGTGTGTGTGTGTGTGTGTGTGTGTGTGTGTGTATGTATGTGTCTGTGTGTATGTATATCTGTGAGTATGCGTCTGTGTGTGTCTGTGTATGTGTGTGTGTCTGTGTTTTTGTGTGTGTGTGTGTGTGTGCGTGTGTGTGTGTGTGTGTGTGTGTGTGTGTGTGTGTGTGTGTGTGTGTGTGTGTGTGTGTGTGTGTGTGTGTGTGTGTGTGTGTGTGTGTGCGTGCGTGCGTGCGTGCGTGCGTGCGTGCGTGCGTGCGTGCGTGCGTGCGTGCGTGCGTGCGCGCGCGCGCGTGTGTGCGTGCGTGCGTGCGTGAGTGTGTGTGTGTGTGTGTGTGTCCCAGGGATCATGATGTGTCCTAAGTGGCTGACTGAGGACAGCTTCGAGACCCAGATGGCTGTCAATCACCTGGGCCACTTCCTGCTGACCAATCTGCTGCTGCCCAAGCTGAGAAGCTCCGCCCCCAGCCGTGTGGTCGTAGTGTCCTCCCTCGCTCACGAGACCGGTAGGGCTCAGCCTCTTCCCATCCGCTGTTTGGATTATCTAAATTAATAATGATCTCATTTAAAATGTAAATACAGAAAATCAAGCTCACTAAATTAAGCTGTTCAACACACACACTTTTGTTGTCTTGTGCTTTGGACCTCCCCTTCCTTTTATTACCCCCCCCCACACACACACACACACACACACACACAAACAAAAGCTGAAATAATGAATTTCTGAAGATAGAAATCCCATTGACCGATCCTCATGGTGTGACTCTGAGCGCTTTTATTTTGAAGGATATCCCCAGCACGCTGGTCTCTCTGTCATCCATCACTAACGTTACGCTGGTGTCGCCTTACAGGAAAGATCGACTTTGATGACCTGTTCTTCGCCAAGCGGCCCTACAGCTCCATGACTAGCTACAAGCAGAGCAAGCTGGCCAACGTGCTCTTCTCCAGAGAGCTGGCCCGCAGGATGAAAGGTGGGCATCTCTCGGGTTGTGCTTTTACTTTGAAGTGAGTGACTGAGTGCTGAAGTTTGTGTGGAGAGAGGACTGCTATCGAATGAAGAAGTAACACAGTAGGAACATAGATTATCACTACAATCGATTTTTGTGTTGTAGTCCGATCAGATTTGATCAGAGATCAGAGTTTTTGTTTTATTATATCTTAGGGTACAGGGTAGGGTCTTAAGTACACAAGAGTAAACATTGTAGACTGGGTTCCTCAACAGTCACATAGCAGCAACATTACAAGATCACAAATTCACGATCATGAGGGAGAATAGAATAATGTGAGGCGTTCAAGTGCGTGTGAGCTGTTCAAGTACATGTGAGGCGTTCAAGTGCGTGTGAGGCGTTCAAGTACATGTGAGGCGTTCAAGTACATGTCAGGCGTTCAAGTGCATGTGAGGCGTTCAAGTGCGTGTGAGGCGTTCAAGTGCATGTGAGGCGTTCAAGTACATGTGAGGCGTTCAAGTGCATGTGAGGCATTCACCCCCCCCTCCCCCCCCTCCCCCAGGTACCGGAGTGACAGCCTACAGCCTGCACCCAGGGGTGATCCGCACGGAGCTGGGGCGTCACGTGGAGAGCTGGTTCCCCCTTCTGGGGGTGCTTCTGAGGGCCCCCTCCATGCTGCTGATGAAGACCCCCACCCAGGGCGCCCAGACCTCCATCTACTGCGCCGTGACCCCCGGCCTGGAGAAACTGTCTGGGGGCTACTTCAGGTACACACACACACATAGGCGCACGCACACACACACACACACAGACTCACAGACACACCCACACACACACACACCCACACACTCACACACATATACACACACACACACACACACACACACACACACACACACACACATATTGTTTGTAGTACCTTGTGAGGACACCAAACATACACACACTCATAACAGACACAAACAAACTCATTGCACACACTCATAACACACAAACACACACACATATAGTTTATAGCACCTTTTGGGGATACCACACACACACACACACACACACACACACACACACACAAACACACACACATACATAAACACACCCAAACTGAGTCCGGACCCTGCAGCTCACTTCCAACCGTGTGTGTGCGTGTGCGTGTGTGTGTGTGTGTGTGTGTGTGTGTGTGTGTGTGTGTGTGTGTGTGTGTGTGTGTGTGTGTGTGTGTGTTCTCTCTGCAGTGACTGTAAGGAAAAGCGCGCCGCTGAGGTGGCGAGGGACAACGAGGTCGCCAAGAAGCTCTGGGATGTGAGCGCTCAACTGGTCGGGTTGTCAGTCAAAGAGTGATCCCTGGCCCTCCACCCAACCTCCCCACCCACCTCCACCTCCACCTCCACCTCCACCTTCCCCACCACCTGCCCCACCACCTCCCTCTCCTCAAACCTCCTCCACCTCCCCCTCCTCCACCACCTTCCCCACCAACACCTCCTCCATCACCTGCTCCACCTCCAAGGCCACCAATTCCTTCTCCCCCACCACCTCCATCTCCTCGAACCTCCTCCAGCTCCCCCTCCACCGACACCTCCTCCACCTGATCCACCTCCACCACCTCCTCCACCTCTCCTAATACCACCACATTCACCACCTTCACCATCTCATCCTATACCTCCACCTCCTCAACTTCTCCCACTACCACCTCATCCACCACCACCACCTCCATCTCATCCACTAAAACGACCAAACACCACCTCTACCACCTCTTCATCCATCACCTCCTCCACCTCCTCAACGCTGAGACCCCTGGACCGACGGCGAGAGGGTGGGGGCGGAGTCATCAGTCGACTAGCGAAATAAAAAATATATTTTACTCATCTTGGTTCCTTCAAGATGGCGGCTTAGAAGGTGTGTGACATCGTTTGATCAAGCCCTTCAATAAGTCAATACATAGATGTAGAGGTTCAAAGGTCATGAGGTAGACTCCTCCACAACAAATAACGCAGACCGGAAATCCACGAAGTCGCGACAGAACATTGGGTCCAGTTTTGGTTGCTCAGAACGAAGATCTTTCTGACGCTATTTACGATTTATCGTTTAGTCATTGAGCAGACATCTCTAGCCTGAGCAGCTCAGTCATGTCCGACGCAGTTGGTTACGGAGCAGGTCAATGGAGGCTTCAAACCAAGACCCTTCAGACTGGGAGTCAAACCCCCGACCCCCCTGTCTACTGTTAGGAGGACAACGGGGAGACGGATCAAGCGAGGAGGAGCTGGTGGACGTCTTGGGGATCAGAAGGCGATCTGTGACCGGTCTTTATCGAGGAGACCTGAACCTGGTCAGCCTCTACTAGGACACGGAACAGCGGGGACAAAAGGGATTTCACACGGCCACCAAGAATCCTCAGAATAGAAGCAATATATCTTGTATCCTTACGTTTTGGAAGTGTTTGTTATATAAAAATATATCTATGAACCCAGTGCATTTGTTTGTGTCGTAACTGAATTGCTTTGAGTCTGTTTTTTAACCTCAGCCAAACACCAGTTGACAAATGATTCGGCATTTTTAAGGTTTTTCAGAAGTTACATTATATTACATTAAATTCCGATCAAGGCATTGTAGTATATATCATTTTATAGTATTTTTTAGGAATTTAATTCACATATACATCGCTGTTGTATCGCTACGTGTATAGGATCGTTTAAATTCTAGTGGAATCGATTCACATTTCGATTTCAGCCACTAGATGGAAGCAGTGTGTTAACGCGTCTCTCAAGCGGTCGGAGAGGGCAGTGACGACGTCTGAGAGCTTCTCGGAAGCTGAAAGGATAGAGTGAGGGGTCATAGGTCAAAGGTGTTCTGACAGAAGATCAAATGCGACAGAAATAACAGATTTAGATAAGTGACAGTGAAAGCCTGCAGAATCCAGCTTAAACTAACTGCTCGACAAACAACACAAATATACATTTAACGTAAATGATCTACAGAGGGAAAATAGCATACACACACACACACACACACACACACATAGAAAAAAATAAAATACACATCCACACAAACACGTACATGTGCACATTGAAATGACACCATCACACACAAGTTTCCAGGCTTAACCCTCTCGATTCTGCTGATGTGGCGCCTTGCTCAGGGGTTACAGGGTAGTCATGGGAGGTTGACTTAGCCCCCGATATATATAGAGGTATAGATATGATATATTTAGATGTAGAAATGCAGTTAAATATAGATCCGTTCTGACACACTGCACTGCAAGGTGATTTTAGGTTCTGCAATTCCGCATTTCCCTTACTCTCTTCAGGGAGGAAAGACAAAGAGGTCGTTTGACTCCCATTTCCCCTCTCAGTTACACGGGTCTGCTCTCCATATGACACCCCGATGCTGTTGTCATTTGACTAGAAAGAACCAAACAAATTCTGTCTGCATGACGTACTACCTGTAGCGTTTGTGAGTTTGTGTGTGTGTGTGTGTCTTTGTGTGTGTGCGTGTGTGTGTGTGTGTGTGTGTGTGTTTGTGTGTGTATTGGTGTGTGTGTGCATATGAGAGAGATTGGTATTGTTTTTGTGTGTTGACATTGATGTACGACGATGTGTGCATAGATATGTGTGTGTGAGTATGTATGAGTCTGAAGATAATGTTATCCTGTGTGTGTGTGTGTGTGTGTGTGTGTGTGTGTGTGTGTGTGTGTGTGTGTGTGTGTGTGTGTGTGTGTGTGTGTGTGTGTGTGTGCGTGTGTGTGTGTGCGTGCGTGTGTGTGTGTGTGTGTGTGTGTTTCTGATCGTTCAAGTGTGTGCCTAAGTGGAAAGAGTATGTAATCCCATGTGTGTGAGTTTGTCTGTCTGTGTGTGTCTATATGAGAGGGAGAGTGTGTGTGTGTATGTGTGTGTGTGTGTGTGTTTCTGTTTGTGACTGTGTGTGTGGCAGGATAATGTAATCCTCCGTGTGTATGGGTGTGTGCGTGTGTGTGTGTGTGTGTGTGTTTGCAGTTAAAGTATTAGGGGTAGTACTTGCAGGGGGTTAAATGAGTGTAATCCTTTGTCAAACATCTCTTAGTCTGACAAATCTCCTCTGGGTTCAAGGGGTAAGGTCAAAACACACACACACACACACACACACACACACACACACACACACACACACACACACACACACACACACACACACACACACACACACACACACACACACACACACACACACACACACACACCAATCCCCTTCCATTAAGAACCAGTGTCCTACTGTGTTGCCCTAGAACCTCTGCCACCATCTGGCCTTGACCCCCCCACCCCAAAAGCCCCCCCAACCACAGCCCCCCCCCCCCCTAACCCCCATGCAGAGACACAGAGGAAAAATGAGGACGGAGGAGAGACAGAATGATGGACAGGAGAGACAGAATGATGGAGAGATGATAGAGGAGAGACAGTATGATGGAGCGATGTTGGAGAGATGGAGCGATGGCGGGAGGACAGAGAGCAGAGACAGAATGATGGACGGATGATAGAGGAGAGACAGAATGATGGACGGATGACAGAATGATGGAGAGATGATAGAGGAGAGACAGTATGATGGAGCGATGGCGGGAGGACAGAGAGCAGAGACAGAACGATGGAGGGATGATGGAGGAGAGAACACATGTGAGCGTCATGGAGGTCGGGGATCAGTTGATCACGAAGACTTCTCAGGTCATCCACGTCAACGCCACGAGTTCCCTGATCTTCGATGTCACATCCTCAGTCTGAAGCGAGCCTCCAGACTCCAGGCGTCATCCACCGGAACAAAGAAAAGTCAGTCAGCTTTCCACTCTTCCCTCAGTTCATAGAGAAAACAGAAGTGTGATGACGCCATCCCTCCCTCCTCCTCCTCCTCCTCCTCCTCCTCCTCCTCCTCCTCCTCCTCCTCCTCCCACGCCACCAGATCCATAGCTTTCTTCCCCGCACGGTGTCGTCACCCCGAGCCGCTCGTCATCCTCTAGGTGACGCTGTCGGGCTCGGTATCTCTCTCTTTAGAGAGGATCTCCACTGTCTGTCCTCAGCCGTGCAGCGAGGAGGGGGAGGAGGAGGGAGGAAGAGAAGGAGGAGAGGGAGGAGAGGGAGGAGGCAGGAGGCGATGATAGGGACTAGTTATTGTAACTTGACACGACTGGCCAGAGGACGCTCAGATCATGCGAGGGGGCCAGGCGACGCGGACCTCACCGACACACCAGCCGCAGGAGACCCGTCCCAGAGGCGCACCGCCGCGGAGAGGTCGCGGAGACACGTTGGGCTGTTCAGGAGGGAGTCTCGGCTCCGCTAGTCCCAGTCCGCCCGCCCTGCAGCGGGGCCATTGTGTGAAGAATAACGGTCCTGCCGCCGGGAATCCTCTTTGGCTATGAAGAAAAACAACTCCAACAAACGGGTAAGCGCCAGGAAAACGAGTCGTGTGTGGTGTGTGTGTTTTGTGTGTGTGTGTGTGTGTGTGTGTGTGTGTGTGTGTGTGTGTGTGTGTGTGTGTGTGTGTGTGTGTGTGTGTGTGTGTGTGTGTGTGTGTGTGTGTGTGTGTGTGTGATTGTGTGCGATAGCCTCGTATTGTGTAGTTTATCCGGCAGCCTCCGGAACAAAAGCTCCTCCAGGTCCGGCGAGGCCACCGGGTAGATCGACTCGGTTACCCCGCCGCCCGCACTCGGTTTACGGCTCTCTCGCGGACCGCGGAGACCTGATCTCCTCCCGACCACCACGGGTCTCGATGTGGACGAGACCAAGGGATCTGACGCGTGGATCCATGTCCATTAAACTGCTCTTTAGACTAGAGAATAGCCCCGTTTTTAGTTCAGTGACGGATCAGCTAGGTGTTGTTTTTGTGTGTTTCTCATCTGACATCAGGGAGGGACGCGTCCCTGGGTGTTTATGTGCCCCCCAGGGCAGGTTGAATGTGAGGGAAACAGCCTCAAACAACTACCGCTGTTAGCCAGGTATCTCCCCGCATCTCCATGACAAAAGCGTCCAGACGCGCGGCTGAACCTCGGGTTGGATCACAATGAGACGCCCGCCCAAAGGGGACCCCGAGACCCGTCACCTCTCACCCCGTCCCAAGAGGACCCCCAGACCAGACGCCCACTCATCACCAGATCAGCCCCCTGTCTCACCCCCCCCCCCCTCTCTCTTTCTCTCTCCCTCCCTCTCTGTCAGGGGCAGCAGGACTCCAGCCAGAACCACGCACAGCCGGAGAAAGTGGGATGGATCCGCAAGTTCTGTGGCCGAGGGATCTTCAGGGAGATCTGGAAGAACCGGTTCGTGATCCTCAGAGCGGACCAGCTGTTCATCTCAGAGAAAGAGGTGAGGAACATAACTATTACCGGTACTACTACTCGGTGATATAGAAGGCGATGTTTCTGTTATTTTCGATGGCTTTAGCAATACAGTTTTGTATTGGTGGATTTTTGGTGTGTGTGTGTGTGTGTGTGTGTGTGTGTGAGCGTGTGTGTGTTTGTTCGTTAGTGTGTGTCAGTGTGTGTTTGTGTATGGTTGTGTCAGTGTGTGAGTGCATGTGCATGTGCGTGTTTATGCGTGTCTGTGTGTGTGCTTCTACCAGGTTGTGATTAGCCCTTTCCCTTTGTTTTGAACTGCGAACCCAAACCACTCCAAACTGTTGAGAACAGGGCAGCATCACTATGGAAACAGAAGGTCTGAAAAATAGGATTTTGGAGTATTTATATAGTTTAAACGGTCGTTGAACAGTGTTATGCTGCCAAAGTCCCCCAATAGGTCCTCTGTGGTTGTGAAACATCTTCTGCTGTCACTTCTGGTGCTTAGTGAATGGAGAGACACATGCTAATTGGCTCATGCGCTAATCAGTGTTAGCTCAGATTCTGTGTTGATGTGTTCAACGCTCATTTAGACTGATTCGGGTTCACTGTCTTTGACACAGAACTCCACACACACACACACACACACACACATGCTTACATGCCCGCACACACACAAGCACGCACACACAGACACAGACCCAAGCACACACACACACCGTCCCACACATGCACTCACACACACACAAGCAAGCACGCACACAATCACACACATACACACACACGCACACATACACAGACATACACACACACACACACACACACACACAAATGCACAAACACACTTCTTAATCTTCACAATCTTATTAATGAAGTAAGATATGATTACAACAATAAATAAACAAGAAACTGCCTGGAACTAAAACCGAGGTGTCTTGAGAGTATTGGGTCGGTCGGTTCTGATGGATCCGAGCTGAGTCGGTAGAGTCAGGAGGAGGAGGAGGTGGGTTCTGATAGAGTCAGGAGGAGGTGGGTTCTGATAGAGTCAGGAGGAGGTGGGTTCTGGTAGAGTCAGGAGGAGGAGGAGGTGGGTTCTGATAGAGTCAGGAGGAGGTGGGTTCTGATAGAGTCAGGAGGAGGTGGGTTCTGATAGAGTCAGGAGGAGGTGGGTTCTGGTAGAGTCAGGAGGAGCTGGGTTCTGGTAGAGTCAGGAGGAGGTGGGTTCTGGTAGAGTCAGGAGGAGGAGGAGGTGGGTTCTGGTAGAGTCAGGAGGAGGTGGGTTCTGGTAGAGTCAGGAGGAGGTGGGTTCTGATAGAGTCAGGAGGAGGAGGAGGTGGGTTCTGGTAGAGTCAGGAGGAGCTGGGTTCTGGTAGAGTCAGGAGGAGGTGGGTTCTGATAGAGTCAGGAGGAGGAGGAGGTGGGTTCTGGTAGAGTCAGGAGGAGGAGGGTTCTCCGTTCGGTAGCAGACAGCTGAGCCTGCACTCAGCAGCTGAGGAGGGCTGGGGTCGGTTTGGTGGGAGAACCTCTGAATGTCAGCCTGACCACGGCTCAGCTGTTCTGCTGACATAAACATACCTCGCAGAACTCCCTGGATGGGGACAAAACCCAGCAGCAACCGAGCTGTACCGCGCGCGGGTGATTGTTTATTCACGATTTAAATCGAATTGTAAGCTCATGTGGTATTACAAGCTGTCAACACTTTTTTCCGAGACTAATTAGAAATCAATACTAATGAAATTCAAAAATCAATGAGCTTATGAATTGTGTCTGGCCGAGGGTTATAAGCCGCTGCTTGCTACCATCCTGGCCCCACACACCCTCCCCTCGTTCTCGGCCTCAGGTGCCCCTGCTAGCTTCATAACGTGACATTACGGCCGGCGCCTCTAGTAAACAAAGAAAGCTCCCTCCTCCACTTTCTACTGCAGCCTGCGCCCCCCCCCCCCCCCCCCCCCGCAGTGCGGGAGGGAGGGAGTCAGGTTTCAGTCGGAAAGAGCCGGGAGGCTGCTGAATCGGCCCAGGACCGTTAGCCGTTAGCGGTAGCTCGCACTAGTCTGGTTCTGCTGCTAGCTAAAACTAGCTATTACTGCTAGTTACAGTATAGCTGTGTATGTATGCAAAGCTATGTTTTCGTTAGCAATGCGTTAAGCGTTAAGGGGTGTGACTGTCAGTGTGTTACAAGACTGGTTATTGAATTTAGTTACAGTCTATTGTTGTAGTTATATGTTAGTAATGTGTTATTACACGTTTGACAAAGAAACAATTATAAACCGCTTAGTTTAGCTGCTAAACTGTAGCAGCACGTTCTGCTATTGTTCAGATTGATTGAGAAGCCCTGTATACTGGTAGTGTTGTGTAGCATCACCTAGGGCTGCTCGATTATGGGAAAAATCATAATCACGATTATTTTGGTCAATATTGAAATCACGATTATTCAAACGATTATCTTTGAGTCTGAAAACGTGTTGTATTTATTCACCATGTCTCTCCCAAAAAAAACGTAACTGAGAACTTTGAAATTACGCCTTAAATAAATACACAAAATGGTCAAAAAGAAAATGTTCCAATCTAAAATGATATACAGATATGTGTCCAGCTGTTCTGACCTTTCTATAAATCATTAAAAAATAATAAAAAAATAAAAAATAATAATTAATAAAAAATCGGATAACTCGATTATGTTAATTTTCTGATCGTTTGACGCTAAAATCGTAATCGCGATCAAAATTCGATTAATCGCCCAGCCCTAGCATCACCTGCCATCAGGTATCTAGCATTACGTAGCATCACCTAGTTGGCTGCATGTAGCATCAAAAAGATAGCATCACATAGCTAGCATCACATAGCTAGCATCACATAGCTTGCATCACATAGCTAGCATCACATAGCTAGCATCACATAGCTATCATCACATAGCTATCATCACATAGCTTGCATCATCTAGCTAGCATCACATAGCTGGCATCACATAGCTAGCATCACATAGCTTGCATCACATAGCTAGCATCACATAGCTTGCATCATCTAGCTAGCATCAAATAGCGAAGATGACCAGGGCAGCCTCAGCACATGTGAAGTCAAACTATTCGGCATCATGTGGTTGAACTTCAACGCCATCATGCCGTGTGTTGAATGGTTTGGCCAAGGGTTTCGACCAAAGCTAGCAGGTTAGCCCTGGGCAGCGTTAGCAGAAGCAGTCTGGAATCATCAAACAAACATGGTTCCTGTATTTTGTGGCTGTCGCGTGCCGCCAGAATATGCTTATTGTTGCACTTCTATTTTTATTGGCTGACATGAAAACAGAGCAGTAACATCCTCTTCTGCTACTTCTGTCATGCGTCCGAATGCGGAAGTGTTCTGTGAATACAGGAACCACGACGGTCTGTTCTGGTTTCCACTGGTTTGAAGGTCTTAATGGGAGACCACTCTAGCCCCCCTCCGCTGTCCCTCTTTTAATAGAAGCAAGAATTTAGTTTGACGAAAAGACGCAAGGTGGTTTGTTTTCCGAGGACAGGCCCCTGAAAACATTCCAGGCTCTATGGGTGTCTCTCTGAAGGGAGGGAGGGAGGGTGTTTGTGTGTGCGTGTGCGTGTGCGTGTGCGTGTGCGTGTGCGTGTGTGTGTGCGCGTGTGTGTGTGCGTGTGTGTGTGTGTGTGTGTGCGTGTGTGTGTGTGTGTGTGTGTGTGTGTGTGTGTGTGTGTGTGTGTGTGTGTGTGCGTGCCTGTGTGCCTGCGTGCCTGCGTGCGTGTGTTTACCACTGCAAGTACGGAAATTTCATAAGTTCACACCCTCACTCTGGCTGGTTTCACACAATTTCTAACCCTAGCTTTAACATATCTTGTGAACCACTAGCAATAAAATCAACAGCATTAATAGTGAGAGTGATAGATCGTCATCATGCCAAGCTGTCAGTCATCAGTTGGGCGAAGGTAACGATGCCATCAACACTCGTTCCTAGTGGGACCAGTAATGCACGCATCCTGCAGTCTGACTTCCAGTAATGCAAACTGGTGTCAAAATACATTAGATTGTCGGTTAACTGACAGAATGGATGGGGAAGTTGGGACCATCGTGACAGAAACATCACAAACACACACACGAAAACACAAACACACACACACACACACACACACACACACACACACATTAATATACACCCGTGTACACACCAAGACTAATTAGCAAACACCTTTGATTACAGACTCACACAAACTAATAAGCACACAGTCACATACACACACACACACACACACACACACACACACACACACACACACACACACACACACACACACACACACACACACACACACACACACACACACACACACACACACAAGCACAAATAATCAAACAAGACTTCTCACACACACTCCTCACACTCACACACGTGCAGACGCGTTTAAATCCTCCCAGTCTGTTCTAAGAGCGATGAATACCATCCAGTGAGCTCCAACCGCCAGCCAGGGGGGGGGCGGGGGGGGGGGTCAGTTTCCATGCCAACCCTTGTGCAAACCCTTCAAAGGCGTGCGCGGGGGTCAGGCGTGTCGCCCGCCGCAGCCCCCTGCGTCCGGGGGCAACCCGCCATGGCAACCAGACGCGGACGACCGAGCCGACACTGAGCCTCTGTTGATTGGTCGATCCTCGGTTGGAGGAGCTCGAGACGAGGCGGAGAGAGTCAGTTTGGCGGTTTGGGTTTGAATCCGGGCCCACGCCGGCCTCTGATTGGCTGGTCGCCTCCCGCCGTTCAAGCATAACTTTATTCGTCCTGCAGAATCTGAGCAGAGGAAGAGGAAGAGGAAGACGGGAAGTGGCTTTCAGAGCTCAGAGTCCTTCTGTGTATTTAACGTTAATCGTTAATGAGGAACAAAATGTGCTTCCTGGCTTTTAACGGATGCTAGGCAAGCGCTGAGGACAGAGTGGACCCCCCCCCCGCCCCCCCCCCCTAGACATGGCTCTCTAAGGTGACCTCTGAACCCCGACCTGGAAATAGATACAGTCACGGCCCGGGGAAGGCCATACGAGGACAGGACTGACGTGGTGCTGTGGTTTGTACCGACACACGACTACATGTTAGTTCTTTGGTACTTGTTTAGTACCATAGAACTAACACTACATGTCTGGCGTAAAGAGTAAATGGTAAATGGTCTGTGGTCATACAGCGCTCTTCCAACCAGTGACCGGCGCTTAACAATATTGCGTAACTTTCACCCGTTCATGCACACGTTCACCCACCGGCGGCGGTGTCGGCCACGCAGGGCGACAGCCAGCTGGTCAGGAGCAGTCGGGGTGAGGCGTCTCGCTCAGGGACACCTCGACACTCAGGCGGGGATCGAACCAGCAACCCGCTCCACCTCCTGAGCCACATGTCGCCCCCGGTACTGAGGGACGTGTCCGGTGTTCCGGTGGTCCTGGTGGTCCGGTTCTGAGGTGCGGTCTTCTTCATGGACGGTCTCTCTATTCAAAGATGAATCTGAGCTCCTTTGTCAATAATTCAGCAGCGCCCCGTGCGTAACGGAAAGGCCCCCATCTGTGTGTCTCCCTTTGTGTGTCCCTGTGTGTGTTCCTGTGTGTGTATCTGTGTGTCTG
>NC_082387.1:25308879-25346379 GCF_031168955.1 Gadus macrocephalus
CTCCCCCAAGAGCCTCCCCCCCTCCCCCCTGGCCGCCTCCCCCCTGGCGGCGTCTCCCCTGGCCGCCTCCCCCCTCACCGCGACGGACAGCGCCAAGAGGGCGTCTCACAGGAAGAGCATGATGTGATGGCGGGCTTAACTCAGGGGGGGGGGGGGGGGGGGGGGGGGACGGAGACCGACATACTGAGACTTGAACCGGCTCGTTTGGCGGCCATCATGGGAACATTGCTGAAGCGAGGCGTTGCTAAACGGTACGGAGCCGACGGGAGCTCACCTTCAGAGCAGGACTGAACCCACGAGGGCCTCAGCAGGCCTCGGACTGTAGACGGTACGGAACCACGCTAGAGGAGCCGTGAAGGAGACGCTTCGGCCCCAGAGGAGACGTGTCTCTCCGAGGGCTAGCCTCGCACCGGCGCTCCCATCGGGGCTAGCGAGCAGCGCTCTACCCTAGCGAAGGAGCCATCCTTCTCCCACCTTCTAGAAACTAGTAGAAACACAGAGCAGGGATGGAAGGGACTAGGGCTTGACAAAAGACACAAAGTTCTTTCATATTTTAAACTATTGGATTAAAGCCGAGAGTTTCAATCTTCGAAAGCGAATTTATGGATTCCGAATTTTTGTTTTACCACGCTGGCTCACACAAACGTGTTTTAATTATGATTTAATTCTGTTTTTGGCGGTACCATCACCTCAGTCTTCCATCGGCAGTTTGCTCTTCTAGCATTGGTGCCGATCGGGTTCCGCTGACCCTATTGGCCGTCGTGGGAACCAATCAGACGTGTGGGGCGGGGCTAAAGGGTCTGTGGGCGCCAGCAGTGTACACACAACCCCCCCCCGAAGCCCCGCCTTACTCTCTCTCCCAACCAATGACACCGAGGCGGTCGCAAACGCCGCCCCTCCATTGGCTCCCAGACACAGGAAGCGAACAGGGTAAAACAAGGACAGCTGTGCTTTTAAAGTTTTACATTTTGTTTCGATCTCATTTGAATATGCAAAATCCCTTAGCAAACACAAGTGGCTCGCCGATCCGGGAGAGGTTATTGTTTATATTTGTATGACCCTCCCGTACCCTGAACACACAGTGTCACGTGACACGTCCGTCTGGGATTCTGGGTGATATGCGAATCGCTAGGAGCAGCGAGTAGCGGTACGGGAGAAGCTTTTGTTCTCGGGGGCTTTGGGGTCACGTTACCAAAAAACACGGCTTAGGAACACTTCTGGGGCGGATGTGTCTCTTCCTAAAGCTGCTCTAAGCAGCTTCTGTAATCCGCTCCAGATTTGGAACAGCATCAAGAGTCTCGGGAGCGAAACATCTGGACTCTGTGTGGCGCGGACCCACTGAGGGCTCGAGGTCGTAGCGGTTCATAACGTTGTCGGTTCTAATGTGCTGTCGGTGTTAGTCGAGTTCGGTGACACCCCCCCCCCCCCCCCCCCACCCCCCGACAGTCAGAGTGTGATGTTGGAGCAGGAAGAGAAGAGGTGCACTCTGGGAACGCGGGACGTCTGTTGCTGGTTAGGGAGCCTGGGGAGACATCAGGCCTTCAGAGGATTTTAAATCTGTCTCCACACGCCCTGTTGGCAGACGTCGGAACTGATATCAGATACGAGCAGGTCATTAAATATGGATGCCCATCCTGGAATGATATCAGTACAGTGACACGGCGAATGCTATGAAGGCAGCGTTCTGGAACGGTTCAAAAGAAACCAGTGCTGTGTGGGAAGTTCCCGGCTAACGACTAAATATCGTCTGTTGAGGGTTCGCCAACATAAGCGGGGATCACGCCTTTACCATCTGTTAGCTCCACATCATCTGACGCACACAAAGCCCTCCATCTTTGTTTGTTTCGCCTCTGAACAAGGAACAAGGTTGTTGTTTTACCGCTGCGAAACTATTTTAGTGCTGTTCAACGTGTACAAACTTTTAGTTTAACGCTTAAGGGAGACGGCCCCCAGCTCAAAGCGAGACTGAACGGTACACAGTCGGCCATTTTGGAGACAACTCAGTCAAGCTCTGTGGCTCCGCCCACAAACCCCAACCAGACAATCTGAAGGGAGGAGTCCTACGATAGGTACGATCTGATTGGCTGGAGGTGACCTGCTGCTGCCTCCTGATAGGCCGGCAGAGAGACGAAGGGTCAGTGGACACGAGGGGTCATCTCAGCTTAGCTTAGTGTAGCTGCTAGCTCCGCCCAGGGCGACCTTTGACCTCCTGACAGCAATCAACCTCTTTGCACTGAAACCATCTCTGCACTCTTTCTCCACTTGAGACAACCGCCTGTGCAATTAGAACAATCAACAGGGTCTGGAAGTAACACCTGACACCCCAGGTGACCTCAGACACGGCTCACCTGTCTCCCATCAGGACAGGTGAGCTCAGTGTAACAAGTGTGACCCAAAGTAAAGGCTATTGGGCCATGCTCCTCTCTCTCCTCTTACCTCTCTCTCTCTCACCTCTCTCTCTCCTCTCTCTCCCTCACACGCTCTCTCTCTCTCTCTCTCTCTCTCTCTCCTCTCTCTCTCTCTCTCTCTCTCTCTCCCTCTCACACTCTCTCTCTCTCTCTCTCTCTCTCTCTCTCTCTCCTCTCACACTCTCTCTCTCTCTCTCTCTCTCTCTCTCTCTCTCTCTCTCTCTCTCACACACCTCTTTCTCTCTCTCTCTCGCCTCTCTCTCTCTCTCTCTCTCTCTCTCATCTCTCTCTCTCTCTCTCTCTCTCTCTCTCTCTCTCTCGTTGGTAATCCCCTGTCCTTCATAAGTTGTAACCCTTTCCCCTGGACCCCACAGTGGTGGGTGGGAGGGTTGTTGGTTCCAGACCCTGCGATCCAAGCCTTGGTCTACGAGTGTTTTTACAAAGATGTTTATTTTTTAAGTGAGAATCTTGCTGATAATTACTTAAAAGGCTCTTGTGGTTTCGTTTTGTAAGGCTTGGCCTCTGTTAGATGTTGTGGATGTGATTCTAGAACGGCAGCAATAAAGATGAAGAAGAATTGCCTCTCCCGTGGTGTTGAAGGAAACAATGTAAAACGATTGTAGGCGATGATTCTGTTGTATCAAATGTGAACGTGCATATTTTGCAAACAAAATGAACATTTAAACGTTTCAATTTACTTGTCTCGCATCTGTGACTTTGCACTTTGCATTTAATTTACGCTTATCTCGCTCACCAGGTTTAGTCAAACACGAATTTAAATAGAAATGGAAATGATTTTCAACTGGTTTACGTTTGTTATAACCAGACGACACACATGGCATTTTATTTAAAGGCTTTTATGATTGATATTCATTTTATTGGGAAATATGCAATTCAAATCTTAACTGGAAATGCTGTTGAAGGAGTTGTGTTCAAATGTGGATAATGTGAATGTGATGCTCGCTGTCTGTTTGGTCTGCAACCGACTCCACTGTTTGACCTTGAACGACGGAGTTTGACCTCTGCACAAACCGGCCCCCACCCGGGCTGAAATGGATTTACTAAATGGAAGTTGTGATAGACTTTTGGCAAATAAATATTTTTTTCCAAGTTTAATAACTTTGTCTACGATTTTGACACGTGTAATACATTTTTCGTTGGGGTACTGAGGCGTCTGAAAGGGTGCCAACAAGTTCGCGCTACACACAGCGTCCGTTATTTGGCCGACGGAATCGTCGCTTCCGTGCGACTGGGATAAAAACAAACACAGTACCCGCAAGTTTTTTCTGGACAACGGCAAAAGCTTTGTTAATTGAAGAAAATGTTGCGCAAAGGTTTGCCGTCCTTCTTGGGACGTCCTACATGGTAACACTTTAGTTTCGAGGCGTAGTTCCACTCTTTTCTGGTGCTCCCTGCTGTAGGATTTAAAGCCTTACATACAGATGTCAGATAAAGAACACCAACAGCACACCGACGTTTAGACCACAGGGTAATCCCCCACGGGGTCCATCCGTTATCTCAGATACAATCCAGAGCAGAACCAAAGCAGGCGGAGGCTGGGGTGGTGATGGTGGCCCAGCACACTTAGGCCCAATCCCATTTCTACCCCTTACGCCTTCCCCTTGCCCCTCCCCCTTCCCCTTACCCCTCCCCCTAAATTCCGCCCAGCACACTTAACCTCTCAGAGTGAGTGTTTGAGATGGAAGGTCTTAAATAAACCGCCTATCAGTGTACGTGTGTTTGATTGGACCCCGTGAGCTGTCAGCTGATAGGGGGCGCCTGACTAGAGTGTCCCACCAGAACTAGCTCCGCCCATAGAGGGGTTTCCTTAAATGAATGTTCTGAACCACTTCGGCCACATCAGTTCTTCTGCAACTTCCAGCAATGCAGTACAACTGTGTGTGTGTGTGTGTGTGTGTGTGTGTGTGTGTGTGTGTGTGTGTGCGCTGCTCACTCAGTGCAGTGACAGCTCATTAAATACAGCCCAGAGCCAAGACAGTTTTAATTAGCACACTCTGTGTGTGTGTGTGTGTGTGTGTGTGTGTGTGTGTGTGTGTGTGTGTGTGTGTGTGTGTGTGTGTGTGTGTGTGTGTGCAGACGTGAACGTATGTTAATTTGTGAGTGAGAACACATTCAACTACTGACCCTTCAGCTGTCTATATTTCCCAAACATCTACTCAACACACATTCAGGTCAAAAGCAGGAGACTCCAGGGGAGTTGATGACAACATGCAAACTCTAGTCACCGTTTGCATCCATTTTTATGAGCGCCGCTGAACTTAAGACAGCAGTGATCGATGCGATCGCACAACCGGTCCAATCAAACCCAACCTGAAGTTAAACACTACGTCCCGGTTTGAATACATTTGGTTGGGAAATCCAAATGCTTCTCTTAATTCCCCGACTCCTTTCTCCTCCGGTCAGAACAGACACCTCAAGACAAAAACGCAAACACTAAAGTGTGGCTCGTGTTTCGTTAGCAGGAAGGAACACACGACGACATGTAATATGTCTGTTCACCAACACCGCGATCCACTAAATCCATCGATAAACAGATATAGATCGGGTGTCTATGATGGGCACTTGAGGATGATTGCTTTTTGGATGAATTGTATGTCGTATGATTCTTTCACTTTTTGGATCATATCTTCATGGCTAATGGATTTATTGTGAGTCGCTTTGGAAAAGGACGTCAGTTTAATAAAAGTAATGAAATGAAATCCAGACACTCCTAGTTACAGATCCTTATTGTATTAGGCCTATATACTCTGTGATCAACCAACACCCCAGGCTATAGGAAGTCCTTCAAGCCCCCATCTTGGTGCGCTTTCACCATTTAAGTACGAATTATTACAGCAGGTTGCTTATGGAATGACATTTCACTCAATATTTAAAATGTAAAAAAAATTAAACATGGCTATGAAATAAAACCTGGAATAAATAAATAAGGCAATAAATAAAAACATATAGCCTGCATTTAAGGATCCCTTTTATTTTTTTCAGAGGGTTATTTTTATTATATCTATAACCCCTAACCCCTGGTGGATGATCCAGCGCCCCCTCGCAGCCGTCCGAGGTAACAGCTAAACGCAGTTCAAGGGGCTTTCCCCAATACCCAGGACTTCGACACCAAGAGTGGAAGATGACGATTCACAAGGAGACAAGACATGTACAGACAATAAGGCAGATTGAAAAAGGGTGTGTGCAAATGGAGGACATTCGTTGTATTCTCAGTGGAAAATTTAACATTTTAAGATTGTTTCTGAAGTAAAATGTGCTGTGAGTGATTTCATCAGTGGGGTCAAGGACACTGGGAGTATGCCAGAGACCTGGGGTCTCTTTAATACATGAGGGGTCTCTTCTGTCCTCTACTCTACCACTACAGCCATTGCATTCAGCATATACAGTCCAGGATATGCTCCCTTTAGTTATCTATTCAGCTTGTCCTTCTGTTCCCGCTGGAGTCTGTGGGAGATTTCTGTCCTGATGAGATTGATGTGTACGGTTGTAACAGCTTTATATAGGAGCCTTGAGACTGTGGTGAAGGCAATAGACTTCACCACATCGACACACATACGGTATAAACAGACAGACAATATAGTAAACATATATAGACCGATAGAAGATGACACAACTGACAGACATAACCAGATGCCCCACAACAAAGGTCTATAATTGAGTGTGTGTGTGTGTGTGTGTGTGTGTGTGTGTGTGTGCGCGCGCGCGTGCGCGCGTGTTAAGCCACGCCCCTCAAGGGCCATGTGCATCCATATATGGTATGCAAGACGAGCGGATTACTGCATCAGCGAAGGGGGAGGGAGCGAGTCAGATATATATATATACGAAGACAAAGAAGACAGTGAGAAGAGGAAGTGATGGTCAAAGGCCTGTACGATCAGGCTTCTCTGTCGAACTATAATTGAGTAGGTGCTTCCATCCAAGAGTCATCAAAATTAATGCAATTAATGCAAATAAGACATAGGCTACTGTTCGTAGGAGGCCTGCAGATACACTACACGTTCTGTTGGAACATGTGGGTCTGCCTGCACGATTGGACGTTGGTTTTCTTGCACACACCTCTTTCCCTCTTGCTCACAAGCGCACACCTCCTTGGGTGGGACCTGTTCATTGAAACAGTTTAACGTTTTTTTAAATCCATTTTTATAATAGAGAACCAGGATCGGTAGGATTTCCGAAAAAACAACTCAGGGTCGATACTTCAGGAATAATAGCAAAAACAAAAGGATCTTTGACAAACGCTCAAACTTAAATGCCTCATAAGTACCTGCTGTGGGACCCTCATAATATAATTAATAACTCTGTTCCATTGTTTTATACCCGAAAAGCACGTGTCTACACTGCCGCCTAGCGGTCACTCTGGAAATTGGTCATTTTAATATCCTAAGTAGCTCACAACAGGATTAAATACCGGCTGAGGAAAGAAAACTTCTCACTCTTATCTACTTTGGTTTGCCTTAAATCTTTAGCTATTGATAAAACCACACTTGATTGTTAATAATTAATTTAGAATATGGTTTTATCCAAAGCAACTTTTAGTGAACTTGGATACACATCATTTTCAGGAACCGGTCAGGATTTTAGATACAAGATGCCAAAAGCCACACATTTACGATACCAAACAAAGACGAACATTTAGATTTTTATTCCAAAACACTTGCCAGAAGGTTACAACACACAAACCTCAGACATGACATAATCTGAAGGCAAGAAAATAAAAAAATAAAAGAACCCTTTGAAAGACTAAGTTTCCGTTAGCCCCCGGCCCGGTGTAAAGGAGGCGGGAAACACACGGGAGCAAATCAAAAATAACTGACAAGGAGAGAACTCTATTTACAGGTCGTCTATGAAGCGGTGGAAGTATCTGGAACCTGGACGGTGGAGGGCACGGAGGGGGGCTGGAACTCAACGCGAGCTAGACGGGGCTGGGACCCAAAACGTGGAGGACAGGGAGGGACGAGTCGGAGGCCATTGGGTTAATGCTGAACTCTGAACGGAAACCTGCCCGCGGTGGGGGGCGGGTTCGGCCGAGGAACTCGGAGTCGGACAGATCGACGGGCCTAGGTCGGATGGAGAACGTTTTACGGTCCAATCAGACGTGAATCTGTGCCTCCGGTTCGAAGGATCTGGGTCACCTGAAGGATGAGTGATTTTTCTTGTAAACCAGTAAAAGATTCGGTTCCACCGGTGTCCTGACTGGTTGCACCGGTGTCCTGACTGGTTGCACCGGTGTAAACGTGGCGTAAAAGTTCCAGTTTCAGAACCCCCAGTGTCTGTAGCTCCACACGCACGCACACAAACACGCCCACACACACTCACACACACACACACACACAAATGATTAAAAAAAACAACATATTGTAGACAAACGTTGTGGGAAAACCCTGGTCAGTTTCTATGGTAACATCTAGATAATTATAGGACCAGCAGCGCCCCCTGCTGGATCTATTCGTCATCGTCGTCGTCGTCGTCATCCTCGCCCTCGTCCTCGGGGGCCCTCTTCCTCTTCTCCCCCGCCGGCACCCCCGCTGCAGCTGCTGCTGTGGGGGAGAGGGGGGAGAACGGGGGAGAGAGAGAGGGAGGGATGAGGGAGGAGAGAGAGGGAGGGCGAGGAGGGATGGGGAGAGAGAGGGAAGGATGGGGGAGGAGAGAGAGGGAAGGAGGGGGAGGAGAGGGAGGGAGGGAGGGGGAGGAGAGAGAGAGAGGGAGGGGGAGGGAGGGAGGGTGAGGGAAGGATGGGGGAGGGAGGGATATGGGGAGAGAGAGAGAGGGAGGGGGAGGGGGAGAGGGAGAGAAAGTGCGTTAAACAGCGGAAGTGCTGAAGGTATTTTGTGTTGTCAATTGTTCAATTGTCCCAAACAAATCCAGGGGGGAGAGATGGAATTAAAAATAATATATAAGAAAAAAAAAAAAACAGGAACACGCGTAGTACAGTACCGG
This sequence comes from Gadus macrocephalus, assembly GCF_031168955.1. Lineage (NCBI taxonomy): Eukaryota > Metazoa > Chordata > Actinopteri > Gadiformes > Gadidae > Gadus > Gadus macrocephalus. The sequence continues at coordinate 25,317,246 of NC_082387.1, forward strand.
GTAGTTTCTCAAAATCATGTGAGAGAATCTATCGTACAACAACTATTGTCATCTTCCATACAGTGTACAGGATAAACATAAGAGGAAATCAAATGTATTGGACTATACATTTCGGTAAACGGTCATCACCACATTCTGGAACAGTCAACCCTAGTTCGGATTACATCATTTCCTGTTTCCTGTGTGTCGGAGTCTGCTATGGGAGGAGCAGTCCGCAATAGGAGGGCTGCCCCCCCTCCAGCGAACACATACCTCCATCCTCATCATCATCCTCCTCAACGTAGTCGTCATCGTCCTCTTCGTCCTGGGATCGGGGCAAAGGCACATCAGAGGGTTAACTTGACCGTCGCGCGCTGAAGACAAACACTGACCACTGATCAGCCACTTGTGTCACGGCTGGAGTTCAGACCGAAGGAAAGTATCACGACGTCTTGTCACAAATTAAAGAAATAGTAGAACACATTTGCATATTGGTAGTGATCGTTACATCGCTATTTTTCCGTCTCGATTAAAAATCAGACGCAGCCCAGAATCAATCTACTGGTCGGCCCCATGACATCACTTCCTGTCCCCCCTAAGGGGCCAATCGCGGCACAGCGCTGCTCGGCCACTCACCTGAATGCCGTCCTTCATCAGGTAGGACAGGCCGACGTCGTCGCCGTCTGACCCCTCGTCATCCTCATCATCGTCATCGTCGTCGTCGTCCCCGTCCCCCGTGGGACCGGCCTCATCGTCGTCTACAAACAAACACAGCAAAGGTCACCGTCGTCCTCTAAACACACTTTAGTTATTTACTTTAGCATGTTACTTTAGCTAAACCGAAATACACGCTCTGCCGAAGACGAAGCCAACGACGTCTCCAGCGGAAGGACGGTTCCAGTGTACTCTGATTTGGTCGACTCAGATCCATAGTGTACTTAATGTACACTTAATGTACGCACGTAGTCATTGTATGCTGTACGTCCTTGCACTTAAAAATAGTACTTAGCATCGTGGAGCCTCTCACCATAACTATCCTTGTTGTGCACGTGAATGGGTTACCCTAGTGATTGGCCCTTGGCTCTATGAACATCCTTACTGTACCGACAGATCGTGTTGTTTCTCTTTCTTCTGACAAATGTTCTATTGTGAGTCGCTTTGGATGAAAGAGTCTGTCAACGCTCTCAATGTAAATGTAGACGCAGGGCTGTGCGGTCTAGTAGGACCCCTGCCCCACGTGGTCTGGTCCAGTAGGACCCCAGTAGGACCCCAGTAGGACCCCGGCCCCACGCGGTCTGGTCCAGTAGGACCCCAGTAGGACCCCAGTAGGACCCCAGTAGGACCCCAGTAGGACTCCGGCCCCACGTGGTCTGGTCCAGTAGGACCCCAGTAGGACCCCAGTAGGACCCCAGCCCCACGCGGTCTGGTCCAGTAGGACCCCAGTAGGACCCCAGTAGGACCCCAGTAGGACCCCAATAGGACCCCGGCCCCCGGTAGGTCTGGTCCAGTAGGACCCCAGTAGGACCCCAGTAGGACCCCAGTAGGACCCCAGTAGGACCCCGGTAGGTCTGGTCCCCCCTCTCTCACCGTCCTCCTCCTCTGAGTCCGGGGCCTCGTTGTCCTCGGGGTCGTACCCGTCCAGGTACACGATCTGGGGCAGCAGGTCGAACACGCTGGCCCGGTAGTCGTCCAGGGTCGTCACCTCGCAGCCAATCAGCTCCAGCCTCTGGAGGCTCTTCAGGTTCCGCTGGGGGGGGGGGGTCAGAGGGGGACGTCAGCAGGGCCCGGCGATTCATCGAATGCTGATCGCGATTTCAGCGTCAAACGATTACAAAACTAATATGATATAATATTTTTTGGGAGAGACCTGCTGAATAAATACATGATGTTTTCAAACTCAAAAAATTATCTTTTGCATAATCGTGATATCAATATTGACCAAAATAATCGTGATTATGATTTTTTTTTGGACATTTTATAGCGCTTCTTTTGTTTACTGGTTGCACTACTGGAGCTTTCCTAAAAATATCCCAAAAAAATTATTTCCACGGATAAGTAAGAAAACCTCGGACCTCTGCAATGTCCAGCTGATGCCAGACTAACGACCAGTGGTAGACCGAGAGACTGCAGGAACTGCTGGACATTTTAATTTAAGAATGAAAATGATATTTTTTTTGCTTTTTGCCACATGTTTATGATTTATGCGTTATTCTGTCCTTTGCGTCACAAATGAATGACACATACCGTGTCCAAGACTTTTTTGCAGGAGAATAATTCATGCAAATACAAAACCACGATTTATTTATCGCTGGTTAAAGCAATAAAGTACTCGAGTCATATTTCTTTGAAATAACATTTTAAAATTTGTCTAATGAAGAACTTTTTTTAGGACCCTTCGGCCAGCAAAATATTAGATTTAATTTTAGAGCATTATCATTGGAAGATACAGGGAGATGTTAATACAAAGGAAACAGGGAGTGAGACAATCATTGAGAGTTTAGGATTGGCCATTGCGGGCGAGACAAAGTTAAATTGCGATACACTGGGTGAAGTTGATGTCTGCAAGACGGTTAAAGGAATCGACACAACAAAGAGGTCAGTCGATTGGCCTCCGTCTCAGACTTTGTGGCTCCAGTGTCAATGCAAATGCAAACAATCCAAGGAGAATGTATCGAAACTAATTTTCAATTAACCAATATTTATATAAACAGGATTTATATAATTTCTATACCGTTGTATATAATAGTTACGATTCTTATTTCTACGAGAGTTTCGGCAAAAGGGAGAAAACGATCCAACAGAATCATTGCATTATTCCCCTTTACGACCCTTCCTACTGGAGCCACTTTGCATCGACGCGTCTCCTAAAGGGCTCACCACTCACTGAGCTACAGCCAGTGTTAAGGGCTCACAGACGGCTCACTCAGGAGGGGGGCGGCCGTCTTACCAGGGCTTCCAGGGCGGCGAAGTCCTTGATCTTGTTCCCACAGAGGTTGAGGTAGCTCAGGCTGGGGCACTTGGCCACCAGCACGTCAAGACCCCCGGAGATGGCGTTGTTGTTCACCTCCAGCTGAGAGACGGAGAGACCAAGTGTTACATGTACTGTATGTTCAAACCATACTCATTTCTTTCTTACCGCGAATACATGGCGTGTTCTTAAGGGGTATGTGGGGTGAGCTTTGGCTTTATGAGGACTTCATTACTTTACCATACATGAGCGTAACCGTAGTTAGTAGTTAAGTGAAAGTGTGCCTACTAACTGCTACACAACCGACATGCATATCGATCGTAAACCAACAAGTTGCAATCACAACAAGATGTTTGGAATAACACTAGTGAAAAAGAGTAGTGCGTACTTTATAATATGTGAACCAGATGGGTGGGGTACTTCACACTCTAAACATTGCGGCCCCGTATTTCACCGCCAGGTGTGTGAGTGTTTACGGCCCGCTTTACAAAGCGGTGGCTTCACCAAGAGGCTTGTCTGGGGGGGGGGGGGGGGGACTGACCTTGTGCAGCTTGGGCAGCGGCGGCAGCTTGGCCAGCGAGCTGAGGCCCACGCTGACCATACTGAGGAACTCCAGCTCCTTGTACTCGTCGGTCAGGCCTTCCACCTCTCCGTCGGCAGACCGACAGCTGTGCACGTCAAGCTCCAGCACCTGGGAGGCAACACAACACACACTTGGAACCAACAACCCATGCATGGCTCAGAGGGGGGAGAAGGCAACCCAAGGGACGCTGGTTTAATCCCCTGAGCTCCATCTGGAAACTGGGTTGAGGCGCCTTTGGCACGTCTAAAGTCCTAACACCCCATGATGAGCGAGTCTACTCGCTAATAGGGTTTTACCTGTTAAGCACTTGAGTGGAGGCAGCGCTCAGAGTGGGTGTTACGTAAAGGACGTTTGTGTACTAGATATAACGCACCCATGTTTATTGTCACTATTTTCCTGTTTGAGGTAAAGGGCTTTGAAACGTGAGCATTTCATTTCATTCACATAGGAGCAGACACTCCCATTCAAATATTCGAGTCTAAAGAAGCCATACAGTGTTAATCGTCCGTGTCGTCCGACCTCCATCGGGGTAAACACTGAGGAGAGTTGGACGAATAGTTCGAAGCATTTGCTGCCCGCTCGAGAGGGACACGCCTCGAAGCGACACGCCTCCACAAACCGACATCCGGTTGCGCGGCCAATACGCTAACTGACGCCGAGACTAAACCGAAAAAATGCCGTAATGTTCCTGTAGATCTTTCTTACGAAGTTCGGAAAGAGGTTAACGAATGAATTCGTATTGTCGGCGAAGTAGCGTTTTAACGTTACATAAGAAATACAAGTCCGACAATACCAGTGTGGAAAAGTAGAACAACAACGACCTACTTAAAAATAGCCATTTGAATTCAGTGTGCGACGAAGCGTCATAACGTAAACGTCTGTTAATACGAATTTCGAGCAGTTTGTCGATACAAAACGATAACTTGGACAGGTCAGTAACTAGGTTTAGGTTTTATTATCGATGCCCCGCTTGCTCTTGGGCAAAGCGTCGCTTAAACCCTACGGAACGCGCCCATGGCGCACGAAAGCGCATCGTTATACCGGAGCCACGTTGGCCGTGGGCGAAACACGTTAAAATACTCTACAACGAAGGGAGCACGAAGTTCATTTAAGAGAACATTCGTGCTTTATCCGTTAGCTTAGCGCCGCGGCAGGCGGCATGCGTGAGGCTCGCGGCGCGTGCACAGCGGCAGCCCGCGAGCGAGGAGTCCGAGCGCGAGAGGGTTCGAATGCGCGCGGAACCTGACCTAAAAACCGTAACGCACATTTCCCGAACCCGTTTAAATGTGTAACTTATTCGATAAATGTGGACGAAAGCTGTGAAAATTCAGTGCATAAGAAAGCCCGAAAACGGGCTCCAAGTAACACTCAACGAGAGGAAACAACGACACGGAGCATCGTCATCTCGCAGCCCACTGTCAAGACAGGGCACCTTTAACAGAGTATTTACGATTAATAAACACGTTCAAATCTAACTATTGCTGTTGCATTACCTCGGAGGGGTCCCTGTCCCCCAGCTCCATGCTGATGCGCTTCTTCATGTCCATCTTAAAGCTAAAGTAGTCCTAAAACAAGCAACAACAAAGGAAAACTGAAAAATAAAAGGCTGTTTTTGGGCGCGCTATCACTGTGGCCTTCCTGCTTCAATGGCGGCTGAGCAACATCTGAACCTCCATGTTGCTCCGCAGCCTACCTCCGCACGCAGGCCCCTCCCCCGCGATGCTGAATATTACATTCTGACACGTTCCTCTGTCCTCATTGGGCCCTCGAAACGCCCCTCATGGAGAAACTCGGTTATTTGCATACTACCCGTGTACATGTGTAGCTATTGGCTTTAAGCGCTAGGGCTTTAAATTATGAGAGCCAATCACAATGAACCAAGGGCTCTTTTAAACTTCACGCACGCCCACTCTTTGTTGTCATTGGCGCCATTACTGGGATGTGTTTTCCGGCGCACGTCGCCAATTCTAACAAACTAACTAGTTTTAGTGTATAATAATGACTGAATGCGGCCACTAGGAATGTAAAGAGACTTTTCAAGAAAATAATGAAAGGTTTAAAAAAAATCATAATAAGGTTCACGGTCGTCACTTGATACATTAGTCCTACTAGTATGCACACAATGGAGATTTAACACGTTGAATATGTGTTATCTAACATATTAAGGTTGTGATAAGGTTCAGCTTCAAAGGCAAAAACAATGTTGCTCATGCTTTGTTCTAATACACATTTCAATAATGCATCACACACCATTCAAAATGCATTGCAGAGTGCACCCTTTTTTTATATACCATGCAGTAAAGACGCATGTTCGCAAACATTTCCCAGCAGATAAATAATGTAGGGCTTTGAGCACAGGACTGCAGCCTCCACATGAGCCATGCCTCTGGTTCCATGAATGCCTCCAGACAGCTGCAGCCCTCAGTGGTCCTGAAGACACGACTTCCTCCAACTATGCACTCCCCTAAAGTATCCAGGATTAAGATGTATTTTTCTCTGATAAAAGTCCGCCTCAGGCGAACAGCATAAGCTGCTTGTTGTGGATGTGTTTGGCTTAATGAAAGAAACTCAGACCCTTATTCAATAGCCTTTGGATGAAACTGCACCGGGGAATGTTTACTGACGGTAGACGACGATGAATAATATTAATAACTGAGGCCTATTGACTCCGGATTGAACTAGAGAAATTATCTAGTCCCCCATAATAACCTTCATCCATCGTGCTCTCCACTTCTGGGAAGTTTTCCCCTTGAAACTTTACACGCCTTCGCTGTTACAAAACCAATACCGCCCAAACCACGGAGTAATAACTATGTATGCGCAGCAGAATGAGAGGCGAGAGTAAAGTTTAGTTAATCGCTGAGTACCCCTGTGTCGGAGGCGGAGCGGATCGGAGCGCTAGTCGCAGAGTTATCCTGTGTGGTGAGACAGTAGATGATGTGTATTTTTTTGTACAGAGTGTGCTGTTTGATGGACAGCTGGTCCCGTATCCTCGCTGCTTTGTAAATTGAGGATGATGCAGGGACAGCTGTCCATCATAGTGTAGGGCACGCCGATAATGGTGTCAGGGGGCGGGGCTAAAACATGACGTCATGCGGGGCCTCTGTGGGGGGGGGGGGGGGGGGGGGGGTTGTATCTCACAACAGCTGCTGACTTTTCGGATTAAATATGATCTGTGGTGGGAAAGATATTATTCGTTTTTAGTAATTAGTATTAGTAATGAGTAGAACACATACTTGACAAGTGCTCTCATAAAACATGTAGGCCTATTGACATGCTACAGTACCAGACTAGTAAAAACATTACACACTCTCTCCCCCCCCCACACACACACACACTTATGTCTATATATATATATATATATATATATATACATTTATATAATTAATAAATTAATAAATTTATAAATAATTTGTGTTATCCATGTGTGTCATCCATGCATATCGTTCCTCGGACGTAAAGGGTTTAGGACGCCGTTGGCGTTGTCAGTAGCCATCACCCAGAACAAGGGAGTCAGGAAACATAAGAAGAGGCATTTTATGGTTTAATCGAGAGATGCCGTCCATAGATACAGCATAGATGCCTAACGCGACCCATCGACCCTCTAAGAACGTATTGTAACCTACTCTAAGCCTAATCCGTGATAAATTGCATGTGATGCCCATAACTTAAAATGTAATGTGATCCAAGAAACTTTCTTAAAAAAGGAAACTACTACGAAATTATGATTAGATATTTTTTGAGCCGTTGGGAAACATTATTCTGCAGTAATTCCTTTGTTACACATGATGGCGCTGTTGGAAGGGAGATCTGAAGACAGTAGCAGCCTTTCACATCGTCACTGAGCTGTGACTCCAGTGCTGTGGGTACTTGTGTGTTGGGGAACATTGATACCCTGAGGAGGGTAGAATGCCATGCATAGCCTACTTATTTCTTAATATCGCAGCCTATTAAAGGCTTTTTAACTGCAAAATCCACTCCTAACCCTTGTGGTAATAATTGTCTATATACATATGTTATACATGATTACATTTAAGTTATATTTTCCTCCAAGAGCAATATAAGTTCACCTACTACTCTCTTTTATGTATCACTCTGAAAATATAAACATTGTGTTGCGTTGTGTGTGTGTGTGTGTGTGTGTGTGTGTGTGTGTGTGTGTGTGTGTGTGTTTTCTTGGAAATACAATAGAAATACATTAAGTAAGTTTTATTTGCAATTCTAGATGTGACTACATGTAAGTATGATAAACATTCACATTCACGTCATTATAATATATACATTATACATTAAGTACACAAACGCTATATTACAGTATATACTTTGCACCTTACTGCTCTTCTGACCTTCTGGTCAGACGTTAACTGCAGTTAATTTTTCTCTTTCTCTTGTACCCTGTACAATGAACATAAAGTTTAATTTAATCTAATGTAATCTACAACATTGTACAACCATAGGGTGGATTGCCCTAATGTGGGACACCTAAGCTTCAGTGGGTGTGGCTCTTCCCCAAACAAATAAATGTTAGTGAAACTATGGGGAAACCAAAGCTGTAGTGTCATGTGATCAAAATCATTGAACCTTTGAACTGTCCAGTCATAAATCAGGGCGGGAAAATCATCAAACAGGAAGTACCTGCTGTGAAAGCTACCAGAAGGTCAGTGACATGTGTATACATGTGTATATGGTGTATATTTAAACCATATATTTGATTTTAATTAATTTTTCTGCTGTCCCACTTTAGGACAAGTATGCGTCCTAAAGTGGGACAGTATGATTAGCCTAATGTGGGACAGTTGTAAAACTTCAACCCAGTCAAGAATGTGTGGTGGAGCATGGTTTATGCAACAGTAATGGTTATTTACATGTTCTTAGTGATCTTTTTCAGTATTAAAATACTTTATTACTACAGATATTTAAGGGCAAGGGAAATTTTTACGGCGTGTCTGTGTGTGTGGGGGGGGGGGGGGGTTTGAGGCCCCGTCCACACGAAGCCGATTTCATGGGAGAAACCGCAAAGGTCTTGGATAAACACAGAATTATTCACTGAATGGGGCAAGTTTTTTCTCCGAAGTCTGCCCAAAGATGATCCACGACCCCACTTGCTCCTTGTTGATGGCCACTCCTCCCATGTGTACAACATTGAATTTCTGAATTTGATGAAAGACAACAATGTGTGTGTGTTCAGCCTTCCCCCCCACACTACACACTATCTGCAGCCTGCGGATAGAGCTCTATTCAAGAGTTTAAAACCTTTCTGGAGGATTGGGGGACGAAGGGTCACCAGGGAGAGTGGAGGGAAGCGTCTGGAAAGGGCGTTGTTCATGTCAGTTTTCCAAGGCCTGGAGGCAAGCTGAAACACCCTCAAATGCCCAGGCTGGATTTCGTGGGTCAGGGATATTCCCATTCAACCCAGACAAGATGAAGAAAATTATTTTCATGCCATCTGAAACCACGGAGAGACCCTTAGAGCCTGCGATCGCAATCGAGCCATCCTCTGTGTGATGATAACAGGGATGATGATGATGATGATTTCTATGATCAAGAAATGTTCGAGCACACCCACCCACCCAGCCACCCTCTGCATGATGCTGTTCAGCCAGCAAGCTCTCCTCCTCGCCACTCTCCACAGCCCCGCCTTCTGTCCGCCATTGTGACCTCACCACCTCTGGCACACGAAGTTGAAGTGGTGACACAGCCAGAGGTCTCCTTTAAATCTCTGATCACCCTTCCGGTCGGAGAACGGCCTACAACCAGCCGCCAGAGGGCAAACCCACCGTCATATGATCTCACCAGTGAAGACCACTTTTGTTTTATTAAAGAAAAAGCCCAGAAAAACAAGCAGAAGCAAAAGCCAGCAAATAAATCGATGGAGCAATCCACAGCAAAGAAAACACTCAAGAAGGTCAACCAGGTTCCGTGTAATGTCTGTCAGCATTCTTATGGTGACTCAGATGACCCCAAGTCGACAGAGGAGTGGGTTTCCTGTGCAGTCTGTTCCCATTGGTTTCATGAAAGCTGTGCAGAGGACAATGGTGGACTTATTGGGGAACTTTTGCTATCGTTCATGAATGAAGGTGCACCATGGTTTAGACCTTTTAACATAGACTTTACAGTGTCCCACATTAGGCAAATGACTGTCCCACATTAGGAAGCTGCACATTTTCTCAGAAAGTTTGGCACTAAGAGCACTGATATCTATATAATTTATTTTATGAATGTGTTATCTGCATTTTCTCTTTTGATTTGATTAGGACACACCCTGAGGGTTTCAAAAAGGTATTGGATGTGGATTTAATGTGTTGCCTTCACATCGTAATATTCTACATAAGTCTGAAAAGCCCAAAATGTCCCACATTAGGGCAATCCACCCAACCAAGTTCAGACAGGTAGTCTACCTCCCACTAACAGGTGGGTGTACATGTGTGGGTGTTTGTTATAAATACCACGTGTTCTCTCAGCCATGAACCATCGCGTCTCCCCACACAGCTTCAATGTCAGACGTTGCAATCACGGATAGTCACTGAATGTGAGCCCTAGCCCCTCCCACTCTCCGGGGCCATGCCCACCACCGCCCCTGGGACCAAACCCCGATCTGGTTACCCCTGCTGGTGGGCCAGACAGATGCTCACTGTGTGAGTGAGTGAGTGAGAGAGAGAGAGAAAGAGAGGAGCAGGATGTACAAGCTGCTGTGGTTCTGGGTGAGCGTGGCTCTTCTGATGTCCTGCTGTGGTGAGTACCGCCCGGTCCTTGACTGGTCCACTGGGGGCACTGGGACGCTCCCACTGTCACTGACTGGGAATATCCCAGAGGTGGTTCATAGAGGGACAGAATTTTGAAGAAGATTGACTTTTATTCTTAATTATGATGATTATTTACCGCTGTTCTTTTTATTTGATGAATGCATTCCAATCTCGGCATTCTTGTAGACATGAAATCTGAGCAGGCTTGATTCTTGAGTTGTGACTTAAGAAGAGAAGTGGTTAAGAGTCACAAGGGTTGCCATGTGTGTGTCTTTGTGGTACTGTCTTGTACGTGTGCTGTAAAGGGGATGTGGAGACTCATGTTTGAGACGTCTTTATTCAGCTGTCTGGAAGATGTATTCGGTGTGTGTGTGTGTGTGTGTGTATTTCAGTGTGTACTTGTGTGGGTGTGTAGTTTGTGTATGAGTTTGTGTAGGATTGTGCATGTGTGTGCGTGTAGTATGTGCATGAGTGTGTGTATCTGTGTGTGTAGTATGAGTTTGTGCAGGATTGTGATAGTTGATGGGCTGAAGAGAGGAAGTGGGGGAAGGAAGTGACCAGCTAGATTAAACTTGAATAATGTTATTATGATCACCATCTTTTTATTCAGGCCTCCCTATGTAGTGACCGTAGACAGGTAAAACATGCAGTTCCAATGGAGACAAATTAGTTCCAAGAACCCCTTTATTAATAAGAAATTATGTGGATCAATCAATCAATCAATTTATTATTTAAAGTGCAAAATCACCATGGTACATGGTCTCAATACACTTTACAAAATATCAAGTACAATAATAACAATATTAAAACAATATTAAAACACCACAGGAATATGATAAAACATGGATGGGGGCAAGCTCCAAGAATGGACTACATCCTTTGGGGCCAGAAGTTTGTCTACCATCTATGGAGGTGGAGATCCACAGAGTGATTATGTCATTATATACTCTCTTCATTCTGTCTCTGTTGGTGATTAACCACCATATTGACAATGGTTCAGAGTCACACCAGATTGAATTTACACTAAATCGAAGTGATACCAGATTTAGTTCATACTAAACTGAAGTTGCACTAGATTAAATTCACACCAAACTAAAGTCATACCACATTCAGTTCACTTTTTTTTTTCACACTGATATCATACCGGACGAATTTCCCACCAGATTATATTCCTGCCATAACAGAATCGAGACCACACCCGATTATGATCCAGGTTTTGTGCACCAGAAGTTGGGAGAAGGTTATGAGAGGCCGTATAGGATGTCCACAGCTGCAGGGCGCGTAACTTCCACCCCCATGATGTGTCGTAGAATCCACGCTGCCACGGCCCCAACGTGACCAGACAAAGGCCTCCGTAAACCAAAACTATGCTGATGCTTCCTCCCGTAAAAAAAAAGATGCCTGTTCCCTGTCAGCATTTTTATGGCGAGGCTTAAAGCCAAGCTACTCCCAGTTCAGCGTGGCTCGTAGACCAGCCAGGATCGAGACCCAGAGCCAAGGCCATTGCACGCTCGGATTATGGTTTCAATGAAACATGTAAATAACGTGACCCTTCACAATCAAGTGTAATCAATTTTACAGGATGCCAACTATTTTTTTACTACTTTTTTTCAAGATAGATTTTTTTTTTTATAAAAACAAATCAAGAATAGACCCATCTGTGTTTTCGTGGGCCCTGGCCGATGAGTGTGAGTCATCTCTTTTAACAGATTCCCTGAACCCGAGTCTCTCTCATGCTCGTGTGAAGCCGTTGAAGCGAGATACAGGCGTGATAGGCTCCGGTTGCAGCATTGTCCCGCCGGGCGGTGGTGGGGCGCTGAACCCCTTGTTATGTTTCGCTCGATGCCCAGACGTGTCGGTGGGGCGGGGGGTGACAGGTGGCGGCTGAGAGTGACGGGGTGCAAGGGTGCAGGAGCACGCATTCATCTGGGGTGTCCCGGTTTTGAGTATAGGAAATTAAGTCTTCACTGGGGGCTGAACCGGTTGTGAAGAATCTTCCACACCGGAAATGGAAACATGAGGTTTATCTCTGAGAGACTAAAGTGCGTTCACCCGAAGACATGACCGCCAGATCAGCACGATGCCCTACTTTCAGGTCATGGGAAGCTGAGTGAACCGGGTTGGTGTGGCTGTAAGACTCTGACATGGAGCTGTGTGTTTCCCTTTGCCCTTACCTGCTGTCAAACAGCTATTCTCCAGTCCCACCTTAATGCCATCATTTGGGGTTTGGATCAAATACGTGTCAGAATGTATTCTTCAACATAGAACTCTTTCTTATAATTGATTTTGCTTTTGAATTGGATTAAATCTGTTTTCTCCCACAGGGCTTCAACTGGACTACATCACACAGGACCCAGGAGAATACGACTTTTCAAACTTCACAGGCTACTACTACTTTGACAGTAATCACACCTAGATTCACAACCTGTATCTATCCTTTTCTACTCTAAATGGATACAAAACTAACTTTTGTTAGTTCGATGTGTCTGTAAACTAGCTTAGGGGACAGGTTTTCTTTTGGGGTAAATTAACCAACGATGTTTAGCATCCTGATGTGGAGAACTAATGTCGATTCTTCCACCAGATGAAACGGTGGATTACTATGGCGACTGGGGAAGTGGTTCAGTCGACCAGACGGTAGGATAAGGTTTCAGTTCAGCTTTCTTTGAAAATATTATAGCAAGGGAAAAATAACTATAGTAAGAATCAATATAGCCACCATTCTATCTTGGTCTTATTGTACGTTGTACTTCCTTACACTTCAAAACAGTACTTAGCATCGCGTAGCGCCTTCTCCTAGCTGTCTTTGTTGGGTACAGGGAATGGGTTAACCTAGCGATTGTTAGTTCTGTTGTCGGCTCTATGAACATCCTTACGGTACCAACAGAGATACATTGTCGTTTCTTTCTTCTGACAAATGTGCTTTGGATGAAACCGTGTAAATGTAAATGTCTCTAAAACTCCTCAGAACATCCCAACACAATCGACCTTTCCTTCCCTCACAGGTTGTCGGTATGGGTCAGGTGACCCTGGTTCTGCTGCTTGGATTGGCTGTCCCACATGTCCTTCATTGAGTGGGCGGGCTTTAAGCCTCCAGGTAGGATCAGTTAGCTGTCATCCTTTAACCCCCCCCCCCCCGATGGTTCATGGCTGAGAACACATGGTATCAGACCTGCCAACTCTCACGGCTTCACCGTGTGACACACTATTTTGCCTGTTTACACACGCCACACATCTAATTTCTCACGGCAAAAAAAAAAATAAGTCATTGATGGACTAAAGTGAACTTGCAGCAAGCACAAAGACGCAAACTTAACACCCGTTCTAACATTTGCATTACGCTACATTACAGCTTACAATTACAAAGATCACCTGATAAATTCTCGCTCTAGTTCAACCACCGTAATCAGTTCTAATAACTGATTCATCTGATTCAGCAAAGAAGCACAAAGAGGTCCCTGCGGGCATCCATCCAAGGTTTACGCAAAGACACGCAAGAGCTTCCGAACCTCCGAGCTGTTTTGAAGGCGGCATTACTGTGCTTTTACAAGTGACACTACAAGTGGGCGTGTCCTTCTAGATGTAAGATGGATAGATTAGTGACATTGGCTACAGTCCACTTGGTAGGCTGCTAGACTGATCTATTCAGCATACATCTATATTTAATAAAGATCTTTATTTCAGAAATGTGCAGTTCTAAATGAAGCTTCAGTTGCTTTTTGTGATTTTTTCAGCGGCCTCTTGAAATACGAGTTTTCCCAAATCTGCTTTTAACTGGCAAGCCTTTCCTGCCCGAGGGCACTGCCAGGTGGGAAGTTAGCCTGGAACATTTTGCTGCTTGGCCGTTGCAACAATCTCCCCGCAAATAAGAATCACACACACTTGTCAATTAAATAACTTCCTGCCAATCATTGTGAAAATTGTATCTTTTCTTCCACTACTCCATGTGTTTTATTTGTGGGGTAAACCCCGCATCTAGCTCCCGATTTAAGCTGTGCTCAGTTAGCTTGTCTCAGCAAAGACGGCGCACAATTGACATTTTAATGTTATATTAAATTTTCGCATTTCCATAAAATCGACATCAATCCTAGTGTTTTTGATTTAAAAAATACAATAAAATACACAACCCCCCCCCTCATACATTTTTTGGTACAATGTTTGTCTGACATCATCTTCATTGGCATGACATTAACCTTGAACAGAACACTCCTGCAGATTTCTAGTGTCGTTATTGATGGTACATATTTGTAATATTTGATTTATATTCGTTTTAGATCTTCGGCCCAGCCAGAGGGGGACGAGTTTGAAGCGTCCAATCAGAAGGAGAGACCATGGTACCTGTCTGAGCTCCGTCGACTCCAGCACCGCCCAGCATGATTAGTATTTTCCCACAGTTGGTCATCGTTTCCATCACGGCTGAGAAACATGCATTCAAATGATATTTTGCAGTTTATTTTTTATAAATAAAGGTTTGTTCAAATCCCTGGTTCAACCCCAAGTTCCCCGGTGATCAGAGATGCACATCGGTGAACAGTCGTTGTCGTACATTGCATGATGGGTATGAGGATGTGGAGCACTATTCAGGGACCCCGATTGGTTGACTGTTCAGGACGCGTCACTGTCATATCTCACAGGGTACAGCGGACATGTTTGAACCCATTTGATCTCATCTCCGAATGCTCCACACTTGGCAGCATCACTACATTTAGCCTACCTCCATGGTATGGTCATACTCTAACCCGGGTGGGGGGGGTCATTATAAAATGTCTGAAATAGGTCAGTATAAAACACGTTCAATTTCTGTATGCTTCTTACACTACAATATTACGTTGCTAATACAGCGCTTTTGTCCCCATACCAATAACCTCACACTGGCCTGGCCCTTACATCTTGTTCTAGTAAGGCGTGTCCCCCCTCCACACCTTGGATCGGGCTGTGAACTGCAGCCGTGTCCACCGCTGAAGACGATTTTAGCACGACAAGCAAGTCATCAAGTAACCTGCCTGATGGTCGGCACATTCATCTGACACACCCTCCTAGTCCTGAGACTAGTACCGTGAAAACCCGGACAACATGTCAACACCAACTAAACAGAACGTTCAGATTTTCACAGAAACAACCGATGCTCAATCGATTGGGCCACAGCCTCCTTTAATTAAACCTAAACACAGAGAAGATCACAACACAACGACACAAACCCGACATTTGACATAAAACATCTGCCAACTAAAAAACATCTGCTGGTGAAACTGGACTCTTGAGTAAAAAGACAAAACAACCACACAGACACTGAATGGGTCAACGTTAAAACATAAAGCGCTCTATAAAATAAACCTCCAGCTAAGACACGCCCCCGGACCGGGTTTACTCAGCGCAGTCGCTGTCGTACAGCTTCCTGTCGTCGTCGTCTTCATCGTCCGCGTGCCGGTCTCCGGCCTGGGCCATGTAGGCGTCCAGCTGGGCATCCAGGTACCTCTTGGACTTGGACATGTAGTCGTCCAGCTGCTGGTCCAGCACCTCCTTACTGGGGACCTTCCTCCTGAACTGGGCCTTCCAGCCTGGTTTAGAGGACAGAAGGTATTAGTACTAGAGCACCGAGTATTAGACAGAGTATTAGTACAGAGTATTAGACAGTCCCTTCAGAAAAACGTGATTATGCGATCGCATAATTCAACGCATAATCAGCCAAAGTCCGCATATTCATGCGGGGGCCGCATTTTTTCAAATATGCCGCACTTTCACCGCATAAATTGCCGATTTCCGCACAAAATATGCGGGGCTTGCATGATTCCATAATTCCCGCATTTTCGTCGCAAAAAAGTCACGTTTATCTTAGCAGAATGCTACCCAACCACTTCTGAAACGGAAATGTTATTAATATCATGATTACCGGTAATATGTGTGACAAAGCAACACTTGCTGGCTGCAGGATTAGCAGAAACACAGACTGTCCTATAGAAACAGGAAACTCTAGTCATACTAGGCCAACCTCAACCTTACACTGAGAGCATCAACAAGGCAAAAACACCAACAGCCAACATTACCAAAATACGGTTGACACCAACCAGGCCAGAAACGGTCAAATGTTAACCACTCTTGGGGTTTTTATCGCTGGACTACTGCAATGAATGGCGGCGTAATCAGTTCTCATTATTTTAGATGACATCATACTTGGTAAGTATCTAAAGAGTGAGACCTTGTTTGGGGGCGGGTTGCCAGGCGTTAGTCCGGACCGGTGTGGGGTTGGTGCTGGTCCAGGTGTTAGTCTGGACCGGTACGCTGGTCGTTCCCGTGGTTACCATGGTTAGCCAGCGCCGTCTCAGTGCTGGCCGACCGGATCAGTGTGAACACATTACACACCACAGGGAGGGGGGGCTCAACACCACCACCCACACCCGGCACCAGGGCTTTGACTTTGGCCCAAAAATCATATTCGAAGTTCGTTTGTTTATTAATATTCGAATATTTATTAACAATATCTTGACCATTAAATGCCTTCAGTAAGACCTGGATTGGGCTTCGTGAGGTTTGTTTACCGGCGTTGCTGTGGTTACCGGTCTTGCGTGTTCCAACGGTTTATTAGGTTTCTAATAAACCGCTGTCTGATCAATACTTCATTCACTGCCTCTTCCGTGGTCATTACAATATTATGAGTAGACTGCGTCGGGTTCTCCGACGTCTCTCCCTCTTGGCCTGCCCATAACAGGTTCCAATATCAAGGGCTGCCTAATATTCGTTCGAATTTTGATCTATTTTTCAATATCCGAATTATATTCGAATAACGAAGTTCGGAGTCAAAGCCCTACCCGGTACGGCTTAAAGGTCACCTATTGCACCACCGGGTGTGAGTGGGATCAGCCGTTACACGCCGTTTAGAAAATCGGCCTCTTCTGACATCACTAGTGGGCGTGTCCCCCTAGATGTGTGCTGGATAGATCGGTCTGCCAGCCTACCCTGTAGCAAACGTTGCTCATCTATCCGTCATACATCTAGGTGGACACGCCCACCTGTGACGTCATAAGGGGCAGATTCCCGAACCGGCTTGCAGCGGCCAATCACAGCACACCCGGTGGCCCGCCACGGGACCGCTAAACGTCAGACGAGACGTGTGAGGCGAGGCGCTGACGTACGGTTGGGGGTGTAGCCGGCCCTCCGGATCGCCCGCGCCCCGAGCACCTCCCCGGCCCAGCCGAGCCGCAGCCCCCAGAGGGCGCAGGGGCACCGCCGCCCCCCCAGGACCCGGTCCTCCAGCGCCGCCGAGCCCAGGGGGGCCCCCAGCCCCCCGGGGCGTCGGCGGCCGCGGGTCAGCACGCGGGGCCGGGGGCCCCCCCCTCGCTGGGCCCCGGGGGGGGCCCCCCTGGTCGGCCGCTGCTGCGGTCCGGTCTGGGGAACGAGACGGAGGAGAGTTAGGGCCGCTCCGTGGTGGATAAACACACAATCACGCTCACGATTGTTATGGTCAATATAGAAATCACGATTATACAAACAATTATTTTATTTTTTGAGTTTGAAAACATGATGCATTTATTTAGGTCCATCCCAACAAACACTTTGTAACGGACCTTTGAAATGTCCTCTTAGAAAAAAAAAATACACAAAAATGGACGAATAGAAAATGTTCAAATCTAAAATAATGTACAGATGTGTCCAGCTGTTCTATAAAACATTTGATGAAAAAAAAAAAAAATTGTTTCGTCTCGATATTAGTTTTGTGATCGTTTGACGCTGAAATCTAAATCACAATCAAAATTCGATAAAAAGATAAATAAAATTTGTTTCGACTCGATTATATTCGTTTTGTGATCGATCGACGCAAAAAACGAAATCACTATCAAAATTCTATTAATCGCCGTGCACTAGGAAGAGTGTTAATGGGAATAATACACTTTGTTTATATGATTTAGATCTACTTTCAGAGCAATTAGCAGATGCTTTTATCAAAAGCAACTTAAGACGGTCGGCACAGTAAGCATGTTCATGGTACCAAGTAGGGATGGGCACGAGTAGTAAATTCCAAACTCGAGTGATCGAAGGAATTCCTCGAGGATCAATCGAGTACTCGTTAAATCAAATCTATTTTTAGAATACAACGCATCTGCAGCAGGAATAGGCCTGATGATGAACGGCAATATTACCAACCAAACATGTAATGCTTATTCTCCATCAAAACAGTCAAGAGTTATCAGAGTAAAAATAAAAATAAATAAATATGCGTCTCACAATTTAAATCACGTCGAACCAAGGCCTGCAACAGTTTAAAAAAACGAAACAAGTAGCCGAACCATTGCAAATAAATGCTTAAAGCTGCAAATAAAACGGCAGCAAATGGACTATGGAAATACTCAGCGTTGTGATCTTCTCTACACGCCCGGGATTACAGCTGCGTCTAGCGGCGGTGAAAATAGCCGACACACTTTCACTTTCACCGTTGCTGCGGGTCTGCTTTCCCGAACTCACCGTTGTGTTTCAGGAGCATATGTTGCCGCATAGTACTTTCTGGTAGCTCGATTTCGCTTGGCATATTTTACGTTTCACCTTATGATCTCCTATTTCTTTAAAGTATTTCAATTCTTCGCTGCGGTTTGCTTTAACCGCCATCTCTTAACTTTTTGAATTCTGGCGTGCCTGCACACGGCACGGAACGCGCCATGGAAATGGATGCATTTAATTTTCTTTGTGCCCACGTCATGCGTTAGTGGCGCCGACAGAAAATTCGAATTTGTGTGTGTATATGCAAACTCGAGTTTGCCTGTCCACCAACCGAGTTCATTTGTAACGAGGAGTACTCGAGTAATCGATTCCTCACGCCCATCCCTAGTACCAAGTGTTTAGTTTTATTTCTTTGTGCGACATAAACAAGATAACAACAAAAAAAGATGCATGCATACATAATTCCGGGGGGGTGGGCAAAATAAACCCCAGAGGGCTTATAAAGGAGGCCCTCCTGTCATTAAAATACAATAAGATACAAATGCCAAGCACTAACAATCTCTAGGTTACCCAACTCCGCGTGTACAACAAAGATGGCTTGGATGAGATGCTGCACCATAGCGTCTCTACCAAGAACAAGGGGCAAAATCTAATCCAACGCGTGGCGTTAACCAAGACGATCAACTTCCTCCACACAGCAATATGTCATATTAAGGCTACCAGTCAGAGGGCACTCAGTGCATGTGGCTGATATAGTCAATCTGAGATAACGTGCAGACTTATTTTCTCCGCCATTATTGGTGCAAGAGGCGGTCGAACCTCAGTTAACCTAGCTTCTCTTTGGTCAGCGCCACCCCTGCTGCAGTACCTCGGCTGAGCAGTAGAGGGCGCCCTCCCCCGCGCCCCCACCCAGAGCCCCAGGGCCTACCGGCAGCGGGGTCGTGTTACCGGCCACGCCCACAACACTTTCTCCGGCATTCTTCATCCAACATCGCCTCTCTCTCTCTCTCTCTCTCTCTCTCTCTGCCACTTGCATCCCTGCTTGTTTGCAGCCCTGGGAACATAATCAAGTTTAAGGCAGAGTCAAATCGAATCAGGGGAACCAGTAGAGTGAAGGGCCCCCTGGCCCTACGAGGGGCAAGTCCACCCCCCCCCCCCCCCCCCCCCCAACAACACTGCATAAACAACGGCATTAATGGATTAAAGAAATGCAAGACGAGTTGGCGTGCGACTCCAGCCAAGAGGACTTATTGTGAAGGAATAAGCCACTAGGCAACAGTGGGGTGGTGCCAGTCGATTCTTTGCATGCCGTATTCCGTTTGCATGTTTGAGCCAGGAGTACAATAAGTAACAGCTGGATCCTAACAAGCGACACGCGTGTTCATAGAGGCTGCATTCGCCCCTCAGGGGAAGATCTAATCTTCCTGTCAAATCTGCTGAAGTTCAATCAGACACAATATTATGGTGACGGTGGTGGGATCGTCTAGTGGTTAAAGTGACTGGTCTAGTGGTTAGGGTGACTACAGCCGAAAGGTTCGTGGGTTGAACCCATTACATTTTGATTTGGAGCATTCAGCAGACGCATTTATCCAAAGCGACTTGCAATAAGTACATTTGTCAGAAAGAAAAAGAAAGAAACAATATATCGCTGTCGGTACAGTAAGGATGTTCATCGAAACAAGTGCCAAGCACTAACCATCACTAGGTTAACCCATTCCCCGTACACAACAGAGATAGCCCATATAAGGCGCTACACAATGCTTAATTCTATTTTTCTTGGTGCAAGGACCAGCAACATAAAATGACCATTCAATGCACCACGGCTTAATCAACAGGTCAATGTAAAAGCACAGAGACTAACCATAAAATGACTTAACACACAGCTACGCAACTATAACCTAACATTTATGACTTGAGCGTCGATAACCAATGGAAACATACAGAGACGGAGCCTGTTGGGATTTTAGTTTACCATCGTCGCAAAACTAAAAAAAAAAAAGTAAAGGCTGATTTATGTTATTTTAGTCTTGTTCTAAAGACTGGACAATATATAACTTGGATGATAATGATATTAATGCATTGCTTTTTATATATATCAAGAACATCATTCTGCACTTGGGGGAAATACGTGTAAACAAGACTTGTATAACACCAACTATCTCTCAATGAGCTAGAGATTAGGAAGCCGAAAAGAGGGGATACAGAACGACACAAAATTTACCCTCCCGGGTAACATGGTGATTTTTCCTTCTGTCTCAAACAAATGTCTTCTGGGCAGAGTTGAATACGGAACAAAGGATCGCTTTGGTGAAAATACAGCTCATTCATTTCGAAAGGCTGCCGGGCATTCAACACATTTAGATTCTCTGTTCGGATGCAGACACTTCTTAATTACTACCCGTGCCTTAGCATGAAGTCGCTGTTGTCCGACTCAAAACAGAGTCACATGCAGTAGACCAGAGGGTGGCCGCACAAATTTAGCATCCGCCATCCTCTCCTCACTGCTTGTTTTTTTTTGGGCTGATACAGCTTTGTCAAGACAAAATAAACACTTGTGATTGCGTTGGTGCGTTGAGTGGGCCCAGCCCATTCCGTGGTGAAAACACTCACAGCGTACTGCGGGGTATAAACGGTACATGGACTGCATTAATACAGCGCTTTTCTAACCAGTGGCCACTCGGAGCAATTTACAATATTTAACATTTACCCAATCATGCACACACCGACGGCGAAGTCATCCACGCAAGGCGACAGCCAGCTCGTAGGGAGCAGTCAGGGTGAGGCGTCTCGCTCAGGACACCTCGACCCTCCGGGTCGGGGATCGAATTAGCAACCTTCCGGTAAGGTTACCAGTCAACGGGCTCTACGAAGACCCCTTCAAATGTACACCCATTGTTAATATAACCTCAATTGTACACCCATTGCCAGCCCCCAGTAGATACCTTCCTGAGCAGGACAGTCCGGACCTCGTCGTCCAAGCACAGGTCGTCCACGAGGGGCTCAAGCTTCACCTCACCTGGGGCCGGGGCCTCAAGAACCTTCGAGAAGCTGGGGACGACAGACGCGTTGATTACGAGACACACTTGGACGAAGGGCCCACCACCAGATTCCACTGGCCGATTGGTACTGGTGATTGAATGAGTTGAATGAATGGATGTTTGACTCACCGGTCATTGAGAGAAACCCCGGAGGAGCTCCTGAGGACAAGGTGTTCTAACGTGTTGTCCGCCATTTTCTGTCGGGCCTGTGAAAAAGCGTAATCACAAATTAATGATTTGATCACAAACGACAAGTCATCACCCGATTTGTTTACTTCATAATGTGGCTAATGTTGCAATACACCTGATATTTGTGTTATTAAAATATATTTGAGCTTTCTCACTAGCCAACTAGAAAAAGTTGACTTGCCCAGAATGCAAGCCGAGGCTGGACGACGTAAAGCCGATTAAAAGCAAAGCCCGCAAAGTTATTATCTCAAGAACTGAACGATATCTGAAGTAAACGAACATTTACCGTAACTTCGAAGTATCTTCGTCAATAGTTTTTTTCCCCCCGCGGCTTCGGATCCGAGAAGTGCGTCCACAGTGCGGAATACAGGAGATTTTACGTAAACCACATTACGTCGTGAACAAGGTCTTCAGACATGTGCGTTGTGCGTTCGAATGAAATCATGCACGCGTCAGATTAAACTACCAGTCCTCGTGAAGGTCAAAATAATCAATCGGGAACTACGTCACGTGGCCTGTTGGAAAATAAAGTATTAGAAAATATAAAACGCATAACGTTATATACCTTATTTACTTACTCAGCTTAATGAACGTTTATTTGTCTTATGTTATAGAAATCAAAAGTGTATACAATATGGGAATAGATTTGGTAGATACTGGACGAAAATTAAACAAATAACGTCATACATATACTTTTCTAATTGAGCTTGATGAACGCTTAGTTGTCTTATGTTCAGAAATCAAAAGTGTGTAAAATAAATATGGTAATAGATTTAATTGCTTCTGAAGAAAAAACGAAGTCGAAACCCCACGCAGTTGAATTGTCATTAAACCAAGATGACGTTAAACTAACATGTGTCGCGTATCCACGGCGGGTCCCAGACGCGCAGCTGTTTGCCTGAATGACTACAGAAATTAAAACTTTATTGGTAAAACAATCTCCCTGGCGCAGGGAGGCGCCACGCCACGGAGAGAATCCCCAGGCGGCCGCCCCAACCCCTCCGGCTCCGACCTGCCAATCACCCGGCAACCCAGACACAACATCCCGCGGTCCGGCCCCCGGGCCGCAGGCTCCACAAAGCCGCGTCCCGGTTGGCTCCGATCCGCCCTGGCTGAAATGGAACGGCGGCAGCGATTGGCTCTCCGTCGGCCCAGACAGCTCACGAGCCCCCCCTCCGCTTTGTTATTGCATCGCGTGGGGAAGGAGGCGCGAGGCTGCCGCGGTGGAGCGAGCCATTAACAGCAGGATGTGCACGAGGGCGGCGCTGATGTCGGCAGACAGATAACAGTCGCGCGCAGACGTCAACACACACATCCACGGTCCGCCGACGGTAAACATTCCCGGGCTTCAGCGGCGTCGCAGTGTCGGTGAGGCGCCCCCCCCCCTCCTCTCCTCGGTGAGTACACCATACGGTCGCGGTTTTCTCCCGGTGCTTTGATCCCTCTCCTGCCCTGACAACTGTTGACGCAGCACCGCCAGCGGGTCCGGGAGACCCTTCCTCCGTCTCCCCGCGTCCTCCGCTGGTTTCAAACCGACACCTGCCCGGGAACTTTGGGGCTCCTTAGGGCCGCCTCCCCGGCTCTGGTTCAGACAGACCCGGGGACCGTTCCCACACCGGGTCTCCGGGTCTGGGTGACCACGAGCCTCCTCCTCATTGTCGGTTAAAGTCCTTTAAACTAGGGTGTCCTCTTCATGCTGATAATGGCAGGGCAGCAGGCGGCCAACACTGGAAATACTGGGAATACTTGGCTGTATCTCTCACAGTTTAACTGGAAACATAGAATGTCATTCCACCTTGGCCTTACGGCGGTTCCAACGTTAATCGTGGGTCTTTTAAAAGTAAATCCTGGTTCTGATTGTTTAAAATAAGATTGTTTTCTTTGTTTCTGACTATCGTTTGGGATAGTCCTTGGTATAATTTCTCCTGCTATAGAACATCAATAAAATGTTTATTATGTTTATAGGTAATAACGTTATGTGCTGTAGGCTATATGTGCAATACACGTGTAGTATTTCAGCCATAATGTATACAATTATGTTGTGGTTACTGCCTTATAAGTGTAATAAACGGAACGCAATGTCATGTGGAGCATGATGTCATGTCTGTAAAGAGAAAGAAAGAAGAAACTACTTAAAACACTGGCGAAACACCCAAATCCAAATGTATACATTGTAATGTAAAATAACCCCTTTCAAAGTAGAGGTTTTAAACTTTGATTTCGGTTTGATATGGTGTAAGAGATAGATCATAGTTAGTCATCAGTGATGTTTTGTTTTGTAGAGTTTTTAAGACTATATTTTTGAATTCCACTTACATTATTCAAAATGTAAATAATTCTTCAGTCTAAAATATGTTGTACTAACTTTCACACATAATATAAATATACAAATATCAGGTCGGCTTAGCTCAGGAGGTAGATCTGGTTGACTTGTGATTTAAGGTTGCTAGTTCGATCCCCGGCTCCTCCTAGTTGAGTGTCGATGTGTTCCTGAACAAGAAACCCCTCCATAACTGCTCGGTCGGGTTTAATGTTTGACTCAACCATATTTGTGGGTATATGTCTATATGTGTATGAGTGGTTTTAAGTTGCTATGGATAAAAGCGTCTGCTAAATGCCCCAAAAAGTAATAAGTACAGACCAAAAATATTTTTTGGACATCCCCTCCTGAAAATGAGCAAGTGTGTAATAGTGTTGCCGGCACACAAATTATATTTTCTCACCAATTGCGTCAACATGCAGTCTGTGAACTGGAAGACTCGGAAAAATTAATTTTCAATGCTTGCAAAATACAAAGAGTATGAGTGGAGGGGGAGTAAGAATGTGTCTGGACAGTTGGGTGAGTTATTTGTTAGATATTCCTGTTCTTCGCCTGCTAGGGCCAGCCCACTGTGGATTCCTTTTGATCTATCAGAAATGGGTTTTTCCTTTTAAAGGTTATCACTTTATGTTTGTTTTATTAGGCTTCTTATTTAACTGAACAAAGAGTTATGTGTCATGTGACCCTCCCGCCACGCCTCCCCCCCTTCTTTGGTCGCCATGGTAGCGGTAAATTTGTGTATTTTTAGATAACGAGGCAGCATTTGCCTTTGACTTTAATTAAGTTGAATTCGCAATTGTCGTCATGGAGACAAATGGAACAGGTGTGAAATGAAGTTACCTGTCTCGGATGGGCCTATGAGTTTAAAATGATACCTGTTCCCATCTCCTCATTTTACTACTACATCATAGACGCTTACTACCGGGGCCCAAGATAATCTTTAACATTTCTTGCCAAATCGATGCACTATTGGCTGGTGGCCGACGTTTATTAAGGACCTTGCCTACTACCAGAAATATTCAGCCATAGAATGTGACCATGGACTTTCCCCAATGATTCAGGGACATGGCTTTGTTCCTTTCAATGTCTCTGCCTGCCTTCAGTTTCAGTCAAGTTTCCGTTTCAGTTTTCAAGTCAAACATATGCTCTAGAATATTCTCAAGGAGGTCTTTATGGTCTACCTGTTCTAGGATATGGAGGTGATGGTAGGGGGGGGTGGGTCAGGGGGGGGGGGGGCACCTATCAGTGATCTCCCTGATTGGCCTAACCATCTGAGTCAGCAGCCAATCAGTGCTGTGGTTCAGAGTGAATGGTAAATGTTAAATGACGTCGATGTTTGATTCATTTTAGAAGTCGAGGGGTTGAAGATGCATTCGTCAGTGTTGAGCTCCAGACAGAACTCTACAGAATACATCCATACAAGTGGCCATGGTAGAACCAGCAGAATCCTAAACTGAACCCAGAGAAACAGACTAAAACAACCAGCCTTGATACAGTGTGATGGATATATGGATAGATAGATAGATACTTGGATTTAGATACATAGATAGAGTGATAGATGGTTAGATACTGGGTCAATAGGTAGACAGCCAGGTTAGTTAAGAGGTGGATGGATGGATTGATCGTTTATTGGTGTAAAGATATACAAACCGAAACTGGGATAGCTCTCTAGATAAAATGATGTATAGACAGCCCGGTGTCTCTCGATGTGTGTGGACCCCCAGCGACGGGATGCTTTACTGGTATGTCACTATGTATAAAACTGTTGGGTTTTAAAGGGACATGACGACAAATCTGTAAATTATTATTTGGCCTTTCTTACCCCCGATTCAGGTGTAAGACAAAGTCGTCTAAATCTAAATTCCTCACTGTGCAGTTTCATTATCTAGCATCTGAGAAGAGCGTTGCTATTCTCAGCGCCGGTTGGCCCCAGAAGGAGTGTATCAAGGAAACGGTTTACTCACTGCTGATTGGTCGAACGGGATGTCAATCCGTCCCCTGTCTCCCCCCCCCCCCCCCCCCCAATCCCCAGAGGTATGTCGGAGCTCAGCCCGGCCCCCAGCAGCAGCGACGCCTGCCTCAGCATCGTGCACAGCCTGATGTGCCACCGCCAGGGCGGCGAGAACGAGGGCTTCGCCAAGCGGGCGATCGAGAGCCTGGTGAAGAAGCTGAAGGAGAAGAAGGACGAGCTGGACTCCCTCATCACCGCGGTGACCACCAACGGCGTGCACCCCAGCAAGTGCGTGACCATCCAGAGGACGCTGGACGGGCGGCTGCAGGTAGGGCCGCCCAAATAAGGGCGCCGTCGGTCTAACTGGGTGTGGTTTGTTGAGACTCACTAGACTCACTCATACTAGGCTAGGCTAGATTAGACTAGGCTAGACTCACTCATACTAGACTAGATTAGACTAGGCTAGACTCACTCATGCTAGACTAGATTAGACTAGGCTAGACTCACTCATACTAGGGCTTTGACTCCGAACTTCGTTATTCGAATATAATTAGAATATCAAAAAATAGATCAAAATTCGAACGAATATTAGGCAGCCCTTAATATTGGAACCTGTTATGGGCAGGCCAAGAGGGAGAGACGTCGGAGAACCCGACGGAGTCTATTCATAATATTGTAATGACCACGGAAGAGGCAGTGAATGAAGTATTGATTAGACAGAGATTTATTGGAAATCCAATAAACCGTTGGAACGCGCAAGACCGGTAACCATAGCAACGCCGGTAAACAAACCTCGCGAAGCCCAATCCAGGTCTTACTAAAGGCATTTAATGGTCAAGATATTGTTAATAAATATTCAAATATATTTGAATATTAATATTAATAAATAAAAAGAACTTCAAATATGATTTTTGGGCAAAAGTCAAAGCCCTAACTCATACTAGGCTAGACTCACTCATACTAGGCTAGGCTAGATTAGACTAGGCTAGATTAGACTAGGCTAGACTCACTCATACTAGGCTAGGCTGGATTAGACTAGGCTAGACTAGGCTAGATTAGACTAGGCTAGACTCACTCATACTAGGCTAGGCTGGATTAGACTAGATTAGACTAGGCTAGACT
Source organism: Gadus macrocephalus (assembly GCF_031168955.1). Classification (NCBI taxonomy): domain Eukaryota; kingdom Metazoa; phylum Chordata; class Actinopteri; order Gadiformes; family Gadidae; genus Gadus; species Gadus macrocephalus. Next base: position 25,344,569 of record NC_082387.1, read on the forward strand.
CACTAATACTAGGCTAGGCTAGATTAGACTAGGCTAGACTCACTATTACTAGGCTAGGCTAGATTAGACTAGGCTAGGCTAGATTAGACTAGGCTAGACTCACTCACACTAGACTCACTCAGACTATGCTAGACTAGACTCACACTAGGCTAGACTAACTCATACCTGGCTAGTCTAGACTAGGCTAGGCTAGACCCATTCATATCAGGCTAGACTAGCCTAGGTTACACTAGGCTGAACTAGATTCGGTCTTACTAGGTTAGAAGTTTAATGAAGCCTTTTGTGTCAATCATCCCTGTGCGTAGCGGTAGCATGCTTGCTCTCTTTTTGAAAGCTGTTATGCTGGTTAACGTTTGTATCGGTCTGATAGCACAGCTCGTGTTAAGCCCCTCATGTCTTTCTGTAAGCGGTGGATTCCCTCAGTTGCCTTGCATTCTTCAGACAGGTCCACTTCCCCTTATTGTGTCCTGTGCAATAACCCGGCCCTCTCCCGACACGGCTGGCCTCAGCCCCGGCCAATACACAACAACCCCGGCCGCGGTCCCCCCCCCCCCCTCCTTGTTTTGTCAATATCAAACCTGGAGCTGCTTGCTGCTGCTGCTGCCTACGATTCAAACGTTGGAACGAGGAGTCACGAACACCGATTGTTACATTTACATTTAGTGGATTTGGCTGACGCTTTTACCCGTACTGACTTACAGCCATTCACACACCCATTCACACACCGACGGCGGTGTCACCCACGCAAGGCGTCAGCCAGCTCGTCGGGAGCAGTCAGGGTGAGGCGTCTCGCTCAGGGACACCTCGACACTCTAGGCTAGCAGGAGCCGGGGATCGAACCAGCGACCTTCCGGTTACCAGGCAACCCGCTCTCCCTCCTGAGCTACTGCCGTTCCTCTGAAGGTGTTTGGTTCATGCTGCCTGGTGTCTTCCTTCATGATCCTCGGAGCCAAAGGCTTTGCCACGATGAAGGGTTGTCTTTTACAAGCAATTATCTTGTATCATGTGTGCCTTTGGTTGGTGGCTGAGCGTCACATTGCCAGGGTGTTGGGATTCTCTGACGAAAGCTTTGTGGTTCGATTCCCCGTGCGTCGTCTGGATGCCTAAGTGCCGTTGAGCTAGATGTGGAGCTAAGTGGTTCATAGTTGAATGATCTTCCTTTTGAGTAAGGATTTACTGTATACGATCATTGTTTGGTGCTAGTATTTGGTGATGGGCCTCTGGCTGCTAGTTTGATCCCCCGGCTCCTCCTTGCAGTGTGTCGAGGTGTCCCTGAGCGGGAGAACTCGACCTGACTTCTCCTGACGAGCTGGCTGTTGCCTTGCATGGTTGACTCCGCCATCGTTGTAGGAATGTGTGTATGATCACATACACATAAGTTATTTGAATAAAAGCGTCTGCTAATGCAACCCTGTATCAATTGGGTTACATTGATATATATTTGTATTAATTGGTACATGATTGTGGTTGGTGGAGGAACCATAGTGCTTCATTTTCAACATTATGTTCGGGGAAGCGAGGGTTTAGTAATTCCAGTGGTTTCCATAGAGTCAGCCAGGCCATTTCCCCCATGTTTAGTTTTGATAAATGTTGCAGTCTTGTTCGTTAGGTGCAGAAACGACCTGAAACAGAACACTTGTTGGAAACACTTCACGTCAAAAAAACGTCAGTTGGTCGTGCATTACAACCCAACGACCAATCATATCGCTGTATTAGGTACAGCCACTATCCGTGATCCAATCCTGAGGGATCAAATGACACATGTTGACCCCGCCCCCAATTTGCCTTAAAGATTGCTCATTACACTGAAG
>NC_082387.1:25351379-25353937 GCF_031168955.1 Gadus macrocephalus
TGGAGTGTTCCACACACACACACACACACACACACACACACACACACACACACACACACACACACACACACACACACAGCCGTCTTCCAGCAGATTTCCATTGTTTGTGTGTGTACTCCAGACTGTTTAGTCTGGTGCCTAATTCACACATAACCAGCTAACAGCCTCTCCTTCTCTCCTCTTCCCTCCGTCTTGTCCCTTCCCTTACTCTCTCCTCTCTTATACTCTCTCCCACTCTCCTCTTCCTCCCTCCTGTCCTCTCCTCTCTCCCCTTTCGCCTCTCCTCTCCCCCTTCTCCTCTCCTCTCCCCCTTCTCCTCTCCTCTCTCCTTTCTCCACTCACCTCCCCTCTTCTTTCTCCTCTCTCCTCTCCTCCCTCTCCTCCTCTCCTCTCTCCTCTCTCCCCTTTCTCCTCTCTCCTCCCCTCCTCTCTCCTCTCCTCCCTCTCCTCTCTCCCTATCTCCCCTTTCTCCTGTCTCCTCTCCTCTCTCCTCCCCTCCCTCCCCTCTCCTCTCCTCTCTCCTCCTCCCCCTTCTGCTCCCTTCTCTACAGTGGGTCTCAGTGTACAGACTGGAGGTGAGTGTGTCCTTAAGTTGTCATGTGTTCTTTGGGCCATGAGTTTAACCCCCAGGTGTTGCTGTGTGGTGGTTCCACTCTTGTCCGCCTGAGAAAAATCTCTGAGGTGAAGGACAACGTTAGAATAACAGCCTCTGCTACTGTAGCTGTTACAGCCTGGAGGAACCACCACTGACCACCTCAATACCTGAACTACACCCTGATGATAAGCACAATAACATTAACTATTACTATAGTAATAACAAATAATCAAAAATATCATAAATATATAACAGCCCTTTGAGACTGTTGTGTGATTTGGGGCTACAAAATACAAATAAAATTGAAATTTATTAATTATGAATACAAGTAATAGTATTAATAATAATAATTATCATTATAAATTTTAGCATTATTCATATAGCTTCTATATTCTGGCAAATGTGACTCTCAAAGTGCGTTACATGAAGAAAAATCCCTGTAGATAAAAACAACATAACAAATGTCATGCAATAGGACTAAGAAACAGCGTTGAACGTTGAAAGACAATGTAAAAGAGTATGTTCATTAAAAATAATAAATTAACCAAACATAATGAGTATTTAAAATCACGTCCCAGAGCGAGATCATTAACTCATTAATCACTTCACTTCAATCCTGTGATTTGCCTTTATGGTGTCAGTGTATTGTCAGTAAATGAAGATGGTTAAAATCTCTAATAATCAGTATTGTATAATTGGGGCCCGTTGGCCCAGCACAGGCGTCTGTTATGCCGCGTTTCCACTGCAGGGTGCGGAACGGATCGGATCGCAAAGGTGCGGTAGGGAGGGGGCGGTATAGCCCAGCTCCGTTCCGAGGTCGCGTTTCCACTGCCGACAGTACCCTTTGTGGTAGCCCGGATGTCGATCGCCGCGGCAGCTACGTAAACATCGCAAACAACGTCTTCCTCCCCAAGAATGCAGACGAACGTCTTCACCTCCTTGTTCGCCCAAGCAAGCTTTTTACGCGACATGTTAATTGTAAAGAATAATACCTCGAGGCTACTGTTTGTTTGTTTTTATCCCCGCGTCACCCGGAAGTGACGATTCTGTCGACCAATCAACGGAGGGGGGGTGTAGCTAGAATTTCACGGGACCCTTTCAGGCGTCTGGTCTCGTTTTGGGTACCGCAACGGAGGAGTCCCGAGAACGGGGCCGGAACGGGTACGGCAAAGTCCGGGTCACGCCCACTTTTGGCGGTGGAAACGCGACCCGACCCGCACCTTTGCGATCCGATCCGTTCCGCACCCTGCAGGGGAAACGCGGCATTAGCTCCGTTGGGCCCCCTGGGGCCCCCTGAGCCGCCGGTCGCTCCGACCACAGAGGCCTCGAGACGCTGCAGTGAGGATGTGATTCTGTTGATGTGCGGAAGAGACTCCTCACTCCCTCCTCACTTCCCCCCCCCTCAAACCCTGCTCCACATGCAAAGTTATGCAAGTCAGTCCGCAGACGCCGAAGGAAAGGATGCAGTCAGGCCGCAGACGCCGTCGACAGCGAAAGGGGAAGAGGGCTGAGGGGGGAGGGCTGAGGGGGGAGGGGAGGGGGAGGGGCTGAGGGGGGAGGGGAGGGGGAGGGCTGAGGGGGGAGGGGAGTGGGAGGGCTGAGGGAGGGGGAGGGTGGAGGGACGTCGCTGTTCTGATGTGGACGAGCCTCTTCTTCGAACCGTGCGGAAACCCCCCCCCCCCCTGTCGTTACCATGGCGACGTCACACGTGGGCGTGCCCACCCTAGAGGTGCGACGGACGGGTCAGCCTTCCGGGTTGGCGCCGTCCAATGGGTGACGCCGCTTTGCCGAGCGCCCTATCAGACGTCCGGGTGCGCCGCTGCCGTGGGTGATGTCACGATACGTTCGGTTTAGTGTCTGATCAACATCTCAACAATTTATAACCACAGAAGAAGACACACTGCACTTCACTTCCTGAAACCCAATGTCGAACAAGCCACAGGGTGTGAAACAAACTCTTCCA
>NC_082387.1:25354037-25356537 GCF_031168955.1 Gadus macrocephalus
TACCGCGATTCTGCGATAATCAATATATCGTAAGACAATACTAAACGATACATGATGTATGACGTATGTCTAACGATGAACACAGAATGACAGTGAAAAGGCAAAAAAAGTGCTGGACTTCGGACTTTATTCGCGGTCCCAACTGAGTTTTTCAGTTACTCGTCGTTAACTTCCGTTCAGGTTTTCTTCATTCCTGTGTTGAGCGCCACCTGGAGGAGCAGAGAAAGCAGTTCAGAGCGCATTATTTTATTGATTAAAATATATATATTTTGGGCGATATTTCCTGCCTAACTCTTCAGGAAAAAGGCATTAAAATGCTAAAAAAACAATGATAATCGTATCTGCAATCATACAACCATTCTAACGTTATTTCGCGCCAGTGATTCGATTCTCGTGTCGCACGAACAAGGGCGCCGATAGTGTATATCGCTGTGTATATATTTTGTCCCACCCCTACTCAAAACGTTGTTATTCACGCTGAGGCGAGGCTGCCGCGCTGGCCTAGGTCCCTGGACGTTCATCTGATGCGTATTGTCCATTTGTATTTGGTTACTGTGTTACTTTAAACAATTGGAAAAAAAAACGCTTCCCCAGGTCCTACCTTGGGTTTAGGTCCGGGATTTAGACGGGATTCGGGGTTCGGCATGCTAGCGTCGGTGCCCTGGTAGTCAATGTGTTGACGGCTGCGCTGCGCAGTATCGGTAGCTGTTAGCTAACAAAGCTATCGTCAGCAGAGCTGTGGTCAGCCTGATGCCCCCCCCCCCCCGCAGTCGTTTATCAGTCAGAATGTCCGCCGTGTGAATAAGGCTGTTTAATGGGATGGGATTTTCTACACCGTTGTGTTGGGACCACATGCTGGGTTGTCTGTCTGGCATTCCGGGGTCGTGGGAGATTAAAACATGTCTGTTGGATTTCCAAATAATATGACCGTCTTATGTAGTATGTGAACCGCCTGCATAATGATTCTCAGTCCCAAGCAAACTACTTGGTGTGGCTATATCCACAGATCTATCTATAAATATAGATATACGGCAACAACAGTGCTGATTTATTTATAAGCCTTCATTAGCTGATCGCGGTCTCATCATTACGTTATATAACAATGTTGCAGTAGCTACAGCGGGACAATGCTTAAAACTGGTTTAATCACCTTTAATTCCACACTAACTATTTCCATTGCTGGCACATAGCTCTAGTAACTGTTATTCCCTGATCATCGCTTTCGGCTCGGTTGATATTTGACAATTCTCAAATACTTCCAATCTTAAAGGCTTGGACTCTGGCTCACTGTGCGGAACGATAGGAACATGTTTCGTTAATAACAAACGCTATGAGATGGGAAAAGTCTCCAGAGCAGCTTCTCAGACGTCAGCTCTTCATCAGACTCCTGCTCAGCTGTGAGCCCGCTCGATGTACCCCCAATAAACCGTCCGATCACCTCAAGAGGCGTTCAGACCGGTCCGCTAACGTTGAACCGATCACACTCAAGGAACCAACCACCAGCTCCTGCCTTGCCCACTAAGAGACACAAAGAGGAAAACTCCCACGGGAGCAGAAATAACACGAGAGCGAGCAGACGAACGCAGACAGCACGTGGGCTCACGGGGGCGTCAGTAGTGGGGGGCTAGCTCTACGCTCGCTCAGTTAATGGCTCTTCCACCGAGGCTGTGTTGTGTTACGGCCCTCGCGGGGCAGAGGAATACTGCGTGCGAGTGCGGTAAAAAAAGTGCTTGCGATAATCATCTGTGTGCGCGGATGTTGTTAGTCGCGCGCGTGCACGGTCGTTTGCGCTCGTGAGCGTTGGTCAGTGATTACCGCGAGGCCCCCGACCCGCTGCTTAGCACCGTCCGTCTGATTCACCCTACAGGGGTGATTCAGACTCTTATTACGGGCGGTTTCTCGGAGCCGGACCCTGTCACCATGGCAACAAGTCGACTGTTGGAATCCAAACTTCGACGGTTGATATATATTTCTTTTCGTCAGACCGACGTTGAACTATTTCTTGGTAGAATTTCTAGGAAGTCTGTGCCTTGTCTCTCTTGCCTTTGTGCCTGTCTCACTCGCTATCTGTCTTGACTCGTCTGCCTACACCTCTTCCCACACTGAAGGAGACTTTAGTCTGAAAAGAAGGGTAGACGGACGAGTAATATACAGACATTTAATGTACATATCCTAGACATTGAACTACATCCACGGGTAGAATCTGACCGGTCAAATAAAAGTCTCCCCACACTGAAGGAGTTTTTATTTTTTTTAGTGCGCAGGAATCTAATCCAATTCCTTGTTCTGTCCTCCGGTCCGGCAGCGACGTGGACGGGCTCCAGCACGGCCTCCTACACCCCCGTGGGACCCCACCAGAACGGGCGGAGCCACCAGCAGGGCCCGCTGCACCACCAGCCCGCGCCCAACACACACTTCTGTACGGCCCCCGAGCACCACCACACCGCCACACCGCCTCTCACGCGGACCAGTGTCCGCAGCGGGGGCGGGGCTGAGAGGC